>NW_011887794.1:315261-348848 GCF_000806365.1 Fopius arisanus | reverse complement strand
AGCCGAGCACGTTACCGCTAGGATAACGTTTTATTACAATAAATTATTTTCATTAGGAGTATATATATTGCAAAAGTATTGTTTTAAAAAATTGCTAATTTTTCAATTTCACTGGATATCTTCTGGATTTTCAAATATTCAGTTTTTAAACAATATTACCATTAATTTGCCATTAAAAAAAAAACAAAAAATAGGAATTATTTAAAAAAAAAAAATGAATGTTGGCGGGCTTGAACCCGGGCCTCTGGCGTGCCAGTCGAGCACGTTACCACTAGGACAACGCACCCATTTAAAAATTTAAATTCATTAGTGGTATATATTCAACACATTGAATAATTTTTTTCATTGAAATTCCACAAGATGTGGTTTCCCCCTTCCGTACGTGCTACAGTCGGCTAAATTTCAGTTAAACAAATAAAAAATAAAAAGCATTCATAGCGCAGAGAATAAAATTCACCCCATCGACTTGATGGACACCCCAGCATTGCGCGTTGCGCCCTCCCTCTTGGGGTGCAGTACTACGATGCCGCTGGGGGTCACTCAAACCCCCAAAACTGAGCCTCTACTTCAGTCAACCCTCTTCGGGGTGTATGATTGAAGTGTTTTTTCATTCCAATAAGATTCGGGCGACATCTACTGTCGGGAAATAATCACCAGCGAGTAAAAAAGAGTGCAGGTGCGAGGGGACATTTAAATAAATTGCGATTGCCAGTTGAGGTACGGCACTTTGAACTCATTTTATTTTTCCTTCGTGGAGTCTTTCGTGGGGAACATGGGAATCCTCAACGATCAATTAATAAATTGAAGGACATTCAGTGATCGTTAGACCTTATTTTAAGGTAAAATTTTCATTCATCGACGGGGAAAATTTTCTATTTATACGAATGGAAATTATCGAAGGAGTGCTGACCTCTGAAAAAATTCGTGTTGTTCTTCCTGAGAGATTGTGAAGTTCAGAAGAGGTCATCGTAAAGGCGATATTTTCGCCCGAGTCAGTTAAGCAATAATTTCTCACGAATCATTAATCACTTTGTCAATAAAAAAGAATCCCCAGAATGAACGTGATAAATCGGCGATTTCCCGCTTTCAATTCGTAATGAGAATTTCAATGTTTATTCCGTGTCTCAGCGTTCGTTAGGAATCACTTGAATTTTGCTGTCAACATATAAACATCCTTGACGTAAGTACCAACTTTCTCTTCGGCACATGACATTGACTCAGTGAAAGAACGTCCAGTCGAGAATTAAATAAAAATTTCTGTCTTCTACCACTTGACAACTCGAATAATTTCCCTTTTCTCGTTTTGAATATCAAATTAATTGTTATAAATAAAGTCTGAGACTTTTCCCAGTGAATTGCAGATAGGATTGTAATTTTTTTAAATAAAAAACGATAAATAAAGAAAATTTTGGTTGCGGAATGATTTTTTTGGTATTTTGGTAAATAAATATAAAAATTATTGCACTCTGGGGAGTAAATTCCCAAAATTATCTTTCGTAGATTTTATTTTCAATTAATTTTCCGCAATATTTTTAACAATTCAGGTGATGCTAATTACAAATTGTTAATTAATTATACTTTTTTTCAATTGACAGATCAAAAATTCGGGGATAGAATGATTACTCGCCAGTGGCTCGTGCCTTTTCTCCTGATAATTGCGCCTGGGACGTCAGGTACGACCTAATTAATGACTGCAACAAATAATTAATTAAACAATTATTCATTCTTTCAAATTCCCATTCACACGTGCAATTAATTCGACATGTAAAAATCTGTTAAATCGAATTAAAAAAAAATCTCGTCAATGAATTTTTTAATTAATAAATGAATTCATAAGTTTATAACTTTTTTAATTAAAAAAACTTTAGGATTTACTCTGAGAGACGTCGACATTACGAATTGGAATTATGGAAAAGACTCTGTAGACTTGATAGAGGGAATCCCTGGATCCCTGGATCCATCATCTCCAGTAGTTGGTCGTCTCAGGCGTTCGATACTGGATGTGGGATTCTCCTGTACGATTTGCGAAATAGGTGTGAATTTATTGCGAGTACATACGAACGCAGGCTTGACTGATGAAGAAGTCATGGGACAGATTAAAGTCTTCTGCATGCTCCAGCTTAGTGCAGAAGTCTGCGATGGAGTCAATCGAGTTTTTGCGGTTGGTAGATTCAATTTTCCATTGCAATTTCACTCTCCAATAATTATTATTAACTGCAATAATTATTATTAACTGCAACCAGTATTTCGTATTTAATCCATCAATTTGAAATGTTCTGGGAACTGACAATTTATTTAAAAATTCCGAATGTTAAATATTTTTTCATTTTGTTTTACATTTTCAATTGAATCCTCGCAGTCTCATGGTGACGTTGTAAGTGATAAGTCTGCAATTACCATTATCGCAAGTGTTGTATGGAAATTGAGGTCTGATATGTGGATGGAAAATATGAAAAAACCCCGCGGAAAATTGCGGAATGAAATAATGAGAATAAAAATTTGCGTTCCACTTAAAAACTCGGATTGAATGAATAATAAATTATTCTGGACTCGACTTGTTCTTCACTTCTTTAATAAATGAAATTCTTTCTTCTGCAGCCGGAAGTAATCTACATCCTGAAACGAGTGAAGACGACTTCGAGTCAAATCTGTGGAATGATAATGGGTGACGCATGTAATTACGTGGATAATCCGTCACACGATTGGAAAATTTCTCTTCCTCCGATTAAAAAGCCGCTCCAAGCCTCGGAGATGGCGAAACCCGAGGTAAAGACTCTGAAGGTGCTGCACATTTCAGACACTCATTACGATCCACTCTACGAGGAAGGGGCCAATGCAGACTGCGGTGATCCCCTCTGCTGTAGAGCCAGCAGTGGGCGACCCGCGAGTCCTGGAGCTGGTGCTGGTAAATGGGGAGATTACAGAAAGTGTGACACCCCAAAGAGAACCCTCGATCACATGCTCCAGCACATTCAAGAGACTCATCCAGACATCGCGTACATCATCTGGACAGGGGATCTGCCACCGCACGACTCCTGGAATCAGACTCGCGAGGAAAATCTCGACAATCTCCGAGCCACAGTAGCCGAGATGACAGAGGCTTTTCCAAATGTCTCAATCTTCCCCGCCCTCGGGAATCACGAGAGTGCACCAGTCAACAGCTTTCCAACTAAGTACGCTCCATCGGAATACAATATCTTCTGGTTGTACGATGAATTGGATAAGCAGTGGCAACGGTGGTTACCACGCGGTGCATCTGGTACTGTGAAACGTGGTGCTTTCTACTCGGTTCTCGTCAGACCTGCATTCAGAATAATTTCGGTCAACACGAATTATTGCAATGATAAAAATTTCTGGCTGTTGATTAATAGTACGGATCCGGCTGATGAACTCCAGTGGCTGATTGATGAGCTTCAGGGTGCGGAGAACAGAAGCGAGAAGGTACACATCATTGGGCACATGCCACCAGGCACCTCTGAATGTCTCAAAGTCTGGTCTGCCAATTATTACAGGATCATCAACAGGTGATTGACCAAAATAGATAACCAGTGGAAAGGCTTTTTTCTTTATTATCCCCTTTGTTTCGATCAATGACACCTTCCATTGTATTTATCTTTTCACAGATACGAGTCAACAATAGCCGCCCAATTCTTCGGTCACACCCACTACGACGAGTTTGAATTATTCTACGACATGAAAAATATCACACGTCCAGTGAGTGTTGCGTACGTCGGTCCATCAGTCTCGCCATATGAGAATCTCAATCCTGGATACAGAATATATTACATCGACGATGATGAGGCATCACCAACGAGGCAGGTAGTCGATCATGAGACCTGGATCATGAATCTCGACGATGCTAATTTCCATGATTCACCAACCTGGTATAGATTGTACAGCGCCAGGGATGCCTACGAGATGTCTTCCCTGCGTCCTGATGACTGGAACTCCCTCATCAACAGGATGATCGATGATGCAGATCTTTTCTACGTTTATTACAAACACTACCACAAAAATTCCCCTGTCAGACCGCGATGCGACACCAAATGCAAAAAACGATTGCTCTGCGATTTGCGAAATGGTCGAAGTCGAGACAGAGATTTATTCTGTCGAACTATCAACCAGAGAATCGATAGCCAGTATTTTTTCAATTGGCGCAACTTATTCCGCATTTAATCTAGTTCCACCTATAGAAATTCTTAGTGATAACTCAGTGAAGTTTTCAATTGAAATAACAATTCCTTCCTAATTTTTAAACAATTGCTGCAATCAAAGACAATTCAATTTTTTAATTCTATAATCGACAGTTCGATTCTCGACAAGACTGAAAAATTCGATTCATCTCAATTTATCATTTTGAATGTTGATTTATTTTCTACAAAATACTGAATAATCAAATAAATATTTTTTTTTTCAAATTTTTTGTAAACTCAAAATTTTTTTGGTGCATCCGAACACCTCGGAGTGGGGAGTCATGGCTGCACGCGAGAAGCCATGAACGTTCATTGACCACGTGAACAATCTCCTTTTACTATAGATATTGCTTTACGCATTTACCAGTTGATGTAATTAAACCCGAGCAGTCACGCGACGCCAGTCAGTCCCCAAACACAAGTTCACCCCAAAATTCCTGTGAATATCTCCTCTCCCTGGGGCCCTCGATAAATAAAAAATTTCTAACATCGCGGTACGACTTTTTAGCAATCACTCATCAATTGGTGAATGCGCAAAAAAAAAGCGCAATTATTCTCAATTGCGTAATTGTGTTTGTGAGTAGTTGCTGTCATGCAGACGCTGTGAAGCAAGCGGTAATAACTGTTTCTGGTAATTTTTTAACTTATTAATTAATAATCCGTGGAATTTTTGAAATTGAAATTTAGCAAATGTTGACTGGAGTAGTGGGAATGGAGTTTTTATCATTTTTATTTGTAGCGATTTGTTTCTGGGGGGATAACAGTATTTTTGGTATATTGTGAGGGATTCAGTAACTGTAGACGAGAACTTGATCTTCAGGAACATGTGAAAACCCAGAGGCTTGTATAACTGAGTCGGTTTCACGGCTTGTCCAATAGAAAATGAGATTTCAACGCGCGCGCTACTCGGAGACCGAAATTTGAGAAATGGTTTAATACTCCTGAAATGCCCGAGTAAAGTCTACGCAACTTGAGAATTGAATTGTATTTTAATGTATATTTTCTCACCCGCAGAATTTTCTGATTGAAATATTGTAAAAATGGGACAACAAAGAAAATTGATGACTGGGCTATTTTTCCTCGGGTTTATGGTCCTGCAGAGTTCAGGTGAGATTTTTTTTTCTTTGATTCTCATCCTGGATGTGGATTGAATGCAATCAGGAAAATAAATGATTCCAGTGACTCACAATTTGATTTATTGCCAGGAGTTGTCATTAATCGACCGATCGAGACACTCAATTTCTCATCAGAAATGGAAAAGACCTTCGAGAGCGATTCGGAAAAAATTTCCGCTTCCGTTAATGAAGGACGGATCGGGGACACAGATAGAGTGAGTTCTATCCTTTGTGAATTAAGAAAAATCCGAAGAAAATTTTGAACCGTTAATTCTCGGTCGGAGGAGTACAAAAATACCCGACAAATAGCTAAAAAAAATTGTTCATTTCACAGGAATATGATTTAGATTTAGAGTCGCCAAGAAAATTTTAATTATTGCTCAAAAGTGCGAGGTGAGAGCGCCGCCATTTTGCGCTCCCTTCGCGCGATGATTTAAAACATGGCGGCTTCCAGATTAATCCACCTCGCAGTTTCAGGCATCGATTAAAATTATTTATTTTCTTCAAATCACCTGCAACTCGAGTCATTTTGTTTCTGTAAAGTGAACAAATGCATTGAGCTCTTTACGATGACGATTTTTCTTCATAGAAAAAAATTCCAGGTGAAGGTAACGAAACTAGTATGGACTGCGGAAGATGGAAAATGGCCGGATGAAGGGTTAGGGCCATCGAGACTCAGGAAGTTCGGATCAATATTCGATAATATGGACTGCTTTGGCTGTAATGCCGCAATATATTTCGTACAAAATATAATTAAGACGGTGGGTGCACTTGACGATAAAACTGGCCGTACTCTTGTCAGAGAAGCTATCATCACGGGATGTAAGGCACGTCTGAATAGTGAAGTCTGTAATGGCCTCGTCGAAGAATTCGTGCCTTCATTGTACTACATCTTGAAGACGACGAAAATGGGGGCCAAGGAGACATGCAGTTTTATAATGAGCAACGAGTGCGAATATGTCCCTGACTCCGAGTACGAGTGGAACGTGCGTTTTCCCCGGATTCCAAAACCAGCGGTTGTCGATTTGACTACACCAAAGACAGGAGTAAAACGCCTGAAGGTTCTACAGCTATCGGACATTCATTACGATCCGTATTACCAGGAAGGAGCGAATGCCAACTGCGGCAATCCTCTCTGCTGCAGATCGAGCAATGGCGAACCACAGAATCCTAGGGATAGGGCGGGGAAATGGGGTGATTACAGAGGATGTGACACCCCGAAGAGAACGCTTGATCACATGTTGAAACACATACAGACTATTCATTCCGATATTGATTATATTCTGTGGACAGGTGATCTTCCTCCTCACGATATTTGGAATCAAACGCGCGAGGGAAATCTTCAAGTCCTTCGGGATATAATGGATGATTTGAAAATAGCATTTCCTAATGTGACAATTTTCCCCGCTCTCGGTAATCATGAGAGTGCACCAGTCAATAGCTTTCCAACTAAGTACGTTCCATCGGAATACAATATCTTCTGGTTGTACGATGAATTGGATAAGCAGTGGCAACGGTGGTTACCACGCGGTGCATCTGGTACTGTGAAACGTGGTGCTTTCTACTCGGTTCTCGTCAGACCTGCATTCAGAATAATTTCGGTCAACACGAATTATTGCAATGATAAAAATTTCTGGCTGTTGATGAATAGTACGGATCCAGCTGATGAACTCCAGTGGCTGATTGATGAGCTTCAGGGTGCGGAGAACAGAAGCGAGAAGGTACACATCATTGGGCACATGCCACCAGGCACCTCTGAATGTCTCAAAGTCTGGTCTGCCAATTATTACAGGATCATCAACAGGTGATTGACCAAAATAGATAACCAGTGGAAAGGCTTTTTTCTTTATTATCCCCTTTGTTTCGATCAATGACACCTTCCATTGTATTTATCTTTTCACAGATACGAGTCAACAATAGCCGCCCAATTCTTCGGTCACACCCACTACGACGAGTTTGAATTATTCTACGACATGAAAAATATCACACGTCCAGTGAGTGTTGCGTACGTCGGGCCATCAGTGACGCCATATGATCGTCTCAATCCTGGATACAGAATTTATTACATCGACGATGATGAGGCATCACCATCGAGGCAGGTTATCGATCATGAGACCTGGATCATGGATCTCGAGAAAGCCAATGCTCGTGGCTTTCCCACTTGGCGCAAATTGTACAACGCTAAACGCGCGTACGGAATGCAATCACTTCAGCCGAGGGATTGGGATGCATTGCTCGATAAAATGATTGATAATCCCAATATATTTTATCTGTACTATAGGTTCTATTACAAAGACTCACCTGTTCGTCCTCAATGTGATATAAATTGCAGACAGCAACTCCTGTGCGATATTAGAAGTGGGCGCAGTCGTGACAGAGAAGTTCTCTGTCCAAATCTCCAACAAAAATTGCAAGAGGTCCCCCACAAAAAATTCGTAATTGACGAAATACTTTCCAACGAGATCGACGCTCATGTCACATAATTACTGCAATTCTGCAATTATTCCAAAGATCATTACTGCCACATTTATATTTCACTCTCTCATTCTCCGTTACATGACATTTTTTACTTCTATTTTTTTCTTTAGAGATTAACTCAATTTTTGCGGTAATAATTAAAAGATCATTAAATGATAATTACGATAATTATAAATAAACTTAATAGATAAACCGTTGCACTTTATCAAAAGAACTATGTGAAGAATTATTTCTCCCATTTTTTTCCGATTTTAAATACTTGGAATATTTATCATTTATTGTTTATACATTTGGGATGTCATTCAGGCCGTCAGGAATAACTCATGAGTATTTTTAAAGATTTTTTACTGTGCAATTTAAAAGAATACAGTGGAACAAAGAACAACCTTGAAATATTTTCGTGAAGAAAGCTGATAGTAGGAGTAACAAACATAAAAATGATAGTGCATTTATTTAGATAAAGTTTTTGGAGTGGGAGTGCTTGGGATGGAGAAATCAAATTTTTCCCGCGTCGAGACTAGTACCAAAATGCCGGGCCCTAGGGTCCCCAGGTGGAACTCCAGTGGGTACTTGCGCGCCACTTGCAAAAACTTGGTTATGAGCCCCTTCAAACCCTAAATGGCGGCTTTGCAATTACAATGTAGTAAATTAAATCCCATGAGTGCTGTGAATTAGAGCCTTGAAGAAGCTCCCCAGATGTCTAATGACAGTGAAGTGCTCGGTAGACCTCCACACTCGCCTCGGACCCAAAAAATTCCAAAATCTCAACGTCCAGAGGGCAATTGGTCAATCACAAATTCTCAGGCAACACTCGGTACTAACGATTGTCAACGCAACGTGCAATTCGCATCAACAAACCTCTGGATTGCCGACAACAAATTCATCAAAGACAGAAATAGCGATTTCAGCGAGGTTGAGTCCATGATTATCGCATCCAGAGGCTGGAATGGATATCACGTGAGTAAAAACGCCTCAATTATCCCGAATCAATACGGAGCATTAATTAATATCAATCGAAATTTTCAATCGCTATTTTCCTCGACAAATTCACGTCAATCTGTACAAATTCCTCAATAAAATTTTGTAAATCATTGTTGTGGTTTTTTCGTAATATTTTCCCTGAAGAAAGCAATATATCTGCAGACAGCTCCAAAATCGGAAGAGAGTCAGAAGCCGCCGAGGGGTCATTCAAAGACAGTGGAGGACATCGAGAAATGGTTGAAGACACGTCCAGAGTCAGCCCCACTGGATTCCCTGAAGCCAGAGCTGGAGGCAGTGGATAAATACCTGTCACCATTTCTCTCGAAGGATCAGGACCTGATCGACATCGACTACCCAGACAAAAAGCTGTCCCTCGGGTACGATCCACCGTACGATCAGTTCCAAGATCTCCACAATGAGAAGTACCTTGAGGTATGCAAGGATGGCTTCAGCCTCCCAGAGTTTCAGTTGGACAACGATATGGTGGTGGCCGGTGAGATTCTTCCCTCGACGAGCACACAGCCGGATTTTCAAGACCTTGAAGAGCCCCAGGAGGAGCCAGAACACCCCAGAAATCCACCGGTACCGGATTTTGCCCTGACGACCCCTCAGGAAGACGTGGGTAATAACCAATCGATCTCTGATGACGACGTGCTCACTCTCGAGGATTTCAGGCCAGTCATGGAGAGTGAAAAGCCCTTGACCCCTCCAAATCCCCTTGTGAGGGTGGAGGAGGCACTGCCTGAGGTGAAGATCGAGCCCAGAATCACGAAGAAACGGAGGAAAATTGTGAAGATCCAGGAGAAGTGCTTGAAGTACGAAGAGGAAAATGTGAGGACTGACAAGGATGGGATCATGGCGGTGGTGGCGATATCCACGGATAAAATCTCCAACATGACACAAATCGTCATCAACACTGGAAAAGAGGAGCAGATCTACCAGGGGAAGACGTCAGAGCTCATGGAGGCAACTGGTTATTTTTCCAATATTCCCATGATCGATGGAAGTGGATGGGGAAAGGAAGGAGGAAGCAGCAGCCACGAGGTCATCATCACGAATGCTCTGGAGGAGCTGGGATTTACCGAGGAGGGACTCCTCTCCAAGGCCCTAACTGTCACCGAGAGTGGAAAGACCTGGATCTGCCCCAGGGAGGACTGCAGCAGAGAATTCAATCGACTCTATGCTCTCAAGGGACATCTCCTTGCCCACTACGGTGTGAGACCCTTCAAGTGTGATTACGAGGGCTGCACCTGGGCATTTTATTCTGATTTCAAGCTCAAACGCCACAAGGAGACTCACCTGAAGCGAAAGGATTACGTGTGTCAGGTGCCAGATTGCAATCGTCGTTTCACCACAGTTTACAATTTGTGGACCCACGAGAAGCTCCACAGTCGACCCAATCGTATCCCCTGTCTGGTCCCCGACTGCGTCGAACGTTTCCAGACAAAACGAGCACTCGAGATTCACATGAAGTCCCACGATCAGAAGCACGCACCCTACGTGTGCACTCACGAGGGCTGTGGAAAGCGTTACTACAGCTCGAATGCCTTCACCTCGCACCAAAAATGCCACAGCTACAAGGAGGAGGAGGTGAAATGCGGATGGATTGGGTGTGGTAAAGTCTTCGACAAGCCCTGTCGACTCAAGGCTCACGTCAGGTGTCACACAGGCTCGAAACCCTACTCCTGCGCTTATCCTGGCTGCGAGTGGGCGTTCTCATCGTCCAGTAAACTCAAACGACACGAGAAGAAGCACACGAATGAGAGAAAATTTCCCTGTGAATTTCCAGGGTGCAGCAAGGCTTTCATGAGGTCTGAACACCTCAAGGAGCACAGGCTCACTCACAAGGAGGGGAGGTCAGTGAATTTTCAAACTCTATGGAGATATTTAATTGATTGAATTTAATTTATTTATTTATTCAGCGATTTAATGGATTTTAATCAATTCACGTTCATAATTCCCTCAGATTTTTCCGCTGCTACATGTGTGATGCGAGTTTCTCTGCTAAAAGCAGTCTCTACGTCCACATAAAGAAGCACCAGAACAGGGAGAGCAACGGAATTGTCCAGAATTCCAGAGTAAAAGTGTTGCAGAGACAAATGGAGGACTCCGAGAGTGTCAAGACCATCTGCAACGAACTCTCAGTTAGACTGGAATCCTCAGCCCCTGAGGCGATCCTCCAGGAGTCCCTGGAGTGCCCAGGGGAAGATCAGAGTGATGATTACGCTGGGAAAATCCAGGTCGACCGTGGAGAACTTCCCAGAAGGATTTGCCCATCGAAATTGTCGTTGAAGCCTCGAGAAGAGGGGAATGACGATCTCAATTATGTTTTTTATGAGTGCCAGGTGCAACAGGGAGAAGTGGTGGAAGGAATTGAAGGAATTGAAAGAGTGGAAGGGGTGGAAGGGGTGAATGGGGAGGAAGGAGAGGCAGCCGAGGCAGGAGAGGTGGGATCTGCGCCTGAACCTGAACCACCACCGAGGATTGCAAGAGGTAGGAGGGGACAGGGCGCTGCGAGGACTGGACTTACGTGTGAGGATGTCTGGAGGATGAAGAGGAGAAATATTGGTCTGAATTGTGTGGGACCCTGTGATGTTGTCCTCGGTGGTGGTATAATTGCCGAGGAACTGATGATCGAGGAGGAATTACCCTCTATGTTCTATCAGGAGGATCTCGGAAACGAGTGCCAGGTACTCCTGATGGAAGGGGCCGAGGGGACCATTGGGCTGAGACTGGAGTGATGAATGTATCTGTGATGACTGGCCGGTGTGGATGTATATTGTCGATAGCATAAGATTTTTTCACTCTGAATGGTTATTTTGTATTAATAAATGTTGATATTTTTGGATAGCCGGTGGTGGACTTTATCCCCGAAACTTTCAGACTCTGCAATAAAATCCCGTGGAGATGATGCTGCACTCGTCCAATGGTGAGTAATTGAATAAATCATTGATCATTTGATTGTGGGAATTAATTGCGGATGAGGGAATATTGAAGAGACTTTTGTGTATCATTTTATATCATTTATGGAAACATTAATAAGAAGAATATCTTTAATTCTTTCATTAAAGAATTTTCATTGATAATCCTAAAATAAATCGTCAGGATCATTCGAGGGTATTACATAAATCATATTTTACCAATAAAAATGATATCTCCGTTACTTTACGTTCATTAACTATTATAGAAAGTAGAAAAATTTTTATACAAATTGAGATAAGGACAAAGTATTATTATTAACTTGGGATTTTTAACGTTTAAAGTCATTTTATTGAATATCCAGTGGATACACTAGGGGGAATTGGAGCACCTACACATGGGAAATGTATTGGCAGGAGTTTTGGAGATCAAAACCATTTCATTTGAACTGCTTCACTCGTTAATTAAAGTAATAAATGATGATTGACAGTTCTTGTTACGTTGGGATATGCATTTTCATCGATTTTCAAGATGAAAAATAAATCTCAAACCGCTACTTTGTCCTTATGCTTTGGTTTATCGTCATGTTATTAAGTCAAGTAATTGTTAATTTTTAACGTTTAATTATTATTATTTATTGCGGTGGGTTTAATATAATGCCATCACGAAATTTTTCCACACTGAAATGGATTATTAGTCTTGGGAATGGGGTGGCTCGTATTTATTTATTTATTTTTCTTCATGGACCTCTGCATCGGTTTATGCAAAATTCTTATCAATCCCGTGGACAAATATTCTCAAAGAATATATATGAGTTTATCTTCAGCTTATTTGTATTATCAATCGATATTACGGTTATATAATCCGTTATATTAATAAGTTGAAGGGAATTAAGAAATTCATTCTTTTAGATTTAGGTTTATATCTCGGGATCTGTGGCAGATGGAAAAATTTTTACTCCACCTTTTTTGCAACTTTTTTTTTTCTCTAGAAATAAGTTGATTATGAATATTTCGGTTTTTTCATTCGATTGCGAGATATTCTCAAAAAACTAGTCGACTAGGATTAAAGTTGTTTTGAAATCTTTTTGTGTTAATCCAGTGATTATTTCGAGAACGAGTGGTTGTAGAGGAAAATGTCGTAAGAACTTTATCTTGGAAATTTTACGCTCTCGGACAAGTTTTTAGTGACTTTTTGTCGTGGTGCCACTCGTTACCGAGATAATTGCGGTTTTAACTGGTGAAAATTGAATGACGAGAGTAATTGTGGTTTTTGGGTTAAAATTGTTAAATTCCTTTGTTCCCTTCAACGGAAAGGCATGAGTATACACAATCAGCGTTTAATATCTTGTAATCTCTCTATCAGGATGAATAAAGCAGGGAGAAATGTCGAATGTTAATCAACAATAGTTAATTTTGCCAATTGGCTATCACCCAGTCTCGGATTATTCTACCACTACGGTATCGTTGGAGTAAGCTGTACACTTAATAACTGAATTATATCGAACATTTTGGATTCAAATGATCGGAAAATGTCTCATTAACGACCGTAAATCAATCGTTCAATTGCTCTCGGCACCATTTTTTCGTTTGTCTCTCGTTGCATCGTTTAAAATGAAAATTCACTCGTTTCGGAAATATAATCCTCTTCTTACTAATTATTTAATCGTATTGTTCGCAATCGGGGGCTTGGGAGATGTATGTGGTGATAAAAAATAAATTACATCCATACAAAAACGCGTACTAGGTAATTATATCTACATTTCAGAAGCAAAACAGTAAAATTCTCCGAGCGAATTTCAGCGAGTCCCCGATTTTTGCGCAATATCTCAGAATCCAGAGAAGATATCAAAATAATTATTCAGACTTTTTTGTAGCTCATGAAATTCTGCACAAAAAAGATTCTAAAAAAATTTCAGTATCTCTCTCGGATCTCCAGATATTGAGGGCCTGAAATCCACTCGAACACCTGCACCTCTTTGCTACTGATTTTCGTTATTCGATGTATCATTCGTATTTTGTAATCATTTTTTCGGTATTATGACGTGCATTGTGCGATTACAAGTTTATTACTGCATGACGACTAGAAGAAATTTTTTTTTTATCGAGGGGAAGGGCGTATACATCTGCATTGCTAGCTAGACACAGAATTAAAAAAAAGGGAAATAATGATTTCCCTGCGATTTAGAAGATTAATCAAGTCCTAGTGGTGATATTTAATAGAGTGGGGGGGAAATTCTAGATGATTATCTCCTGTGGGATTGGTCATCAACTGTAGAAAGCACAAATGTCTCGTAAAATTGGAATTCCCTCGAAATTCATCATCAATTCACTTCTCTTTGTAAAAATTCGTTACAAACATTCTTCAAACGTACCTTCAAATCGTTAAAGAACCTACGAAAATATGGTCACACGTTAACACAATTATTCCATTACGCATTAAAAAATTCCCTGTATATAATACCTACGATATTTCTTGTTTATCCACATCGAGAGCCAATATTCGGTAGCAAAATTGAAAAAAAGATAAATCGAGAGTCTGTTTTTCAGGAATATCTTTAAATCTATGGGTGATACAAGAATTCTCACAGGAACTTTTTTCCAGATCTCGTAATTCGTGAAAAAAAAGTTCCCCTGAAGAATTCCCCATCTCCCATCGATTCCAGTCTACCCTCCAAAAATCAAACCACCCCCTCAACAAATCGAATTCCCTCCCTCACTGGATCGTCGGTTTTCGCCGATTACCTCGGAATCTATAACCCTCACGAGAATTTTTTCGGGAGCTTTTTTGCAGCTCTGAAAATTCCCCACAAAAAAGTCCCCTTAGAAAATCCTCCAGCTCCCTCCTGAACCCCAATAAAATCCCCCGAGGAAGGATTAATTCGCCTGACCCTCAGAATTACTCTGTACCTGTTTCTCAATTTTCCTGGCGAGTTCAGGACTCATGTGCGGATGTGGAAAAGGCATAACCGGTTTCCTCAATATCGTAGGCTTAACCTTGACCTGTGGTTTGAAGGAAGACACTTGCTGGCTACCACCAGTCAGTCTCATATCAGCGAATTTAGCAGCAATAAGTGGTGTCGACCTCGGTGGCAGTGGAGAACGCATTGGCACATCATTGCCAGTTATTTCACTGCTACTGGCCGACCTGACGATCTCACTGCCCTCACCCTGATCCTCATCATCAATAAGACTCTTGATTCTCTCCGAATTTCCCCCATTGGTTTTTGTGTTTTTCTTCAGGGTGCACTGATTCTGCTTGGCAAACCTTTCCGCTGTGCTCATGTCAGGTGACTCTGGACCCTGCGAGGGATTTGGAAGGACTGATGACTCATCGTCCGAGCTGCTGAGACTCGATGACGATTTTTTGCTGTCATCCTGAGGTGTCAGGGGTAAATCCATCACCAGATCTGGTGTATGTTTTTGACGCATGTCCCGAAATTCCTGGAGTACTCGGAAGGACTTTGGAGGCGTCGGTGGCACCAGATTGCACTGAGAGGTCGCACGTTTCTGCCAGAGCTCTCGATTTGCTGAGAATGTTTTTGTCTCGGGGCTATCGTCCTGGGGTGGCGAACCCTCCAGAACACTTTGGGATTTCCACTGCTGCTTTCGAGAAATTCCTCGGGGCTGGGCATCACCTGGGATGTCCTCCAGGGACGGCTCTGGGTCACTCGATGTCGAGAGGGCGTCCAGGAAGTCGTTGACACTTCCGTTCTCGTCACGAAGGGCGCAGTCGGATGGGAATTCACTCGATGGTGTCGAGGGCTTCCCTGGGACTTCCTAGAATTTTTCAATTTTTTTTTTCTTTTTTTAGAGTTTTTGTCCTGTGGGGGTGGAGAATGGGGGATTGTGAAGGGGGTGAAATCGTCGAATGGGGCATGCGAATTTTAGAATTTTCATGCGATTTTTTGAGACGGAGGGGCCCAGTGGGGGACGAAAACTGTTCGAGCAAACTGGGACTTGGGTGGGGGCAGGTGGGAATTGTTTGGGGGGTGATTTTATTGAAGGGGTGAGCACAGAGGAGAAAAATGTTGTTTAGATTTTTTCGAGGAAATTTAATTCTCTAGAAAAAAGGTCATATGAAGTTTTCTCCTAAAAGCAATAATTTTCTAGATGCAGGTGATAATTGGAAGAAAGTCCTTTCTCTTTGATTTCTACGAATTCAGTGAACACATCAATTTTGCTAATTAACTTGATAACGAATGGCCGTATGATAAAACTCAATTATCATTTTCTGTTAGAAATTGAGTGCTCTACAAAAAATGTCATGTGGATTTTCATCGTAGAGTTGATAATTTTTTATAAAAAAGCGAATTGGAAATAGTAAAAGTGAATTTTCCTCTGTACTCAGGTGAAATAATGCAATGAATGAGAGTAAAAATGCGGAGGAGATGGAGGTCAATGAATTACTCACCCAATGAAAATATTTATAAACATTTCTTTCATTTCTCAAAGTTTATCCGTGCTGTCTAAGACGTATCTGCTATCGGCATTCCCTTTGGTATCGTCTACAGACTGAGTTTGTTCTACAGGACTCTATGGGATTGCACAAAACCAACTGAACAGTCAATTCGACACTCCCTCCCCTCCGTTAAAAAAAAAATACATCCAAAAACATGAAATCACCGAACCAACAAAATTTCATAAAAACAACACACAATTGCACAAAAATTAACACTTTGTTTGTTTATTGGTCAGCAGTTTAATCGAACAGTTTTGTTTTTTTTCTCTAAATTTTAATTTCCTCGAATAGTCTTAGGGGCCTAAGCGATTAATATCTCTCAGACCTAAACATAAATCTGGAAAACAGAGTAAATAATGTGAAAATAATATAAATAACCCAAGATCCACTTGCACAGGCATTCGACAGAACAAGAGCAGAAAAATAGATAAATTATACTTATCGATTAAAATACAACACAAGTGGCGAACATGCACGGGCTTTGATATATTTTAGTTCTTTTTTTATTTACAATTATCGTACAGAGTTTACTACTGAACTAAAAGGGGCTGTCGCTTGTCCTAAGGATTAATTAATCCGTCAGTCCCTGCGAGTCGTTTTATTCCTTGGTGGGGAGGATTTTGTGAATTTGTAAAAAAAAATGAGAAAAATTCAGTCTTATCGGTGATGAACTCGTGGTTTACAATATTTGGGGACAGAGAGGAATTCATCCAGAATATTAAATCCAGAGAAATGAGAATTGAGAGTTTAATAAAAAAAAATAGACGATAAATTCCTCTCGATCTCGATGAAACTTGAAGCAGTGCATTGTGCTTTTTTTGCCAGCGAAAATTCATGCATCTGCGATACGAGGAGCTTGTCTCGAGGCCAAGCATAAAAAAAAATATAAAAAATAGAATTCTTTTCATTTTGTTTTTGATGTGCTAAACTGTTGTTTCCAATACCTCTCGACTGATGAGCGTTTGCGAGGCACAGGCTGTGCTCCCCACTGTCATCGATATAATGGCATTGTTGGGAATGACTTCGGTATGTTGAGGAGCCCCGGAAGTCGTTACAGTGTCTGATGCATTTGTCGTAGGCCATGCATTGTTGTGATTGCTATTTGGTCCCATCAGAGGTGAATTATTGCTCGAGAGAGTGCTGTCTGCTGAGCTTGATGCTCGTCTACGCATTGACTCTTCACTGGAGGACTTCAACAGGTCTTTGTCACGCTCTTCATCCCTAAATAAAAATAATAATAAATCAAACCTCATTAATTTATCACAATTTTTTATTTAATCGTTGTTTACTGGTTGATCCACTCACTTTATCTTGAGCATTATATATTTATCAGGGATGAGTCCCTCTCGTCCACCCACCGAGCCCCTCCACCAGTCATAACTCACTTGCATATAAAGAGTTATGGTATCACCTTTTTTGAAACTCAATTCACGCTCTGATCGTGCGTTAAAATCGAATTGAGCTGTTGCCTCAAGATTTTCTGATTCTGCAACAATAATTTCCATTCATTGAAATTATTTCAGTTAAATTCCAAATCAATTGAGTCAAGATGAAATGGATAATAAAATATAAATCCAAAAAGCCTCACCATCCTCAGAGGGATAGACCTCGGAATCCATATCCTCTTGAACTTGTTCAGTGGGCGAATCCCCCACGTCCCTGAAAATAAAATAAATATCAATCAACAACAGTCGAAATTTTTTCCACTCCAAGTGCAATGAAAACGGCGATTGAACTGTCCGTCAAGTGTCAAAAAATAAAGAAAATAATAAAGAGATAATAAAAAAGCCCTGAATAAACTCCACTCACCCGTCATCTGGTTCTCTGCTGATGTACTTCTCATACTGAATGCCCCCGATGTCATCAGGGAATATCTCCTCGCAGAATGTTATAATATTCTTGATAAGTTCATTGACCTGATTCTGATACTGCACCTGATCCTTGTCTTCAGGTACAGGAACGAGTGTAGGGCCAAAGCAAATAGCGAGATTGTACGGATCCATCATATTCTCATCAGAGAACTCCGAGAGATGATTGAGAAAAGCAAAGAGATACCGCATAACGATAACAACAGGTCTAGAAAGACTGGATATGAGTTCCTTCATCTTGAGTACAAATTCCTGTTTGGATTCTAGTTGTGCGAGCTCCATGAGATGCTCAAAGTATATAATAGGAAAGAGTGGTTCCCTGAGTTCTCTGAGATATAGTTTGAGAACTCCAGCGACAGAATTGATGTCGGAGGCATCGGTGACATCGGCCAGAGGGTCCTCCCCACGTTCAAACCACTCTCTAAAATTATTTATCTCAACCTGTGACCCTGAAACTCGGAATATTCCCTGATGGTGAAGCCCATAAAGATTTATCACTCTTATGCAGCTCTTGACGATGAGGGGAATCTCCTGGTTCATCGTCTCCAGATATTCCTCGAGTGATCCCCCGAATAATTTTGGCTGTCCATTCATCTGGAGACGACCAATTCTTTTTCTACGCGCCTGTTTCTGTTTGGAGGTGGATATCGAGGGATTGGGACTGGCATTTGAGCCATCCTGGAGAGACTGACGGATATACTCCTGCTTGGCATCGAGTCGAGCTATCCTAGACGTCCCTAACAGATACTCCCGGAATTTCATGAGGTAAAAGTCCTCAGTCTCCTGTCTGTCTGCGCGTAATTTAATCTGTACTGTCTCTGGTGGTTTCGATGTTGGCACTGAATTATCACCAAAATACCTGGTGCAATCATAATCCTTAGCTGTCAGCATCTCCAGGAGACTGGCTTCAGCCGTTTCAAGGGTCTTCCAGACCTCCTCAGACTCGGTCCTCAAGGAGGTCACCCTCTGCTGGAGCTGCGTCAGTCTCTGCTCCATCTCAGTGTGAAGAATCTTCTGGAGTTCTGGCTCGTGGGCGTCGTCACCGCGTTGACACTGGAATTCAAATTTCTTGGGGATCATGAAGGCGGCGTGATGTGACTCCAGGAATCGCTGCTTGTCAGCCCTCGAGTCCAGGGAACCGACGCACGCAGCTAATTGTTCAGCACCTGATTGCAGCGATCTTTGTCTACCCTCTTCTGCACTGCAGTGCATCAGGAGGGCCCGGGCGATGCAATTGTGAAAGCCAAAGTCCATGCAATCGATCAGATCAGACAGATCGTCCACAAAGTATTTGTGAATTGTTGTGTTTGAGGCCTCCAAGCAGAGAATGTACTCGTTGCGAGCTTTCAGGGCTTTCAATTTCGCCTCCGTGTACTTCGCCTTCCTCTGGAATTTCAGGATTTAACAAAAATAATTTCACCCGTCAGGAATTACTCCCGGATTTTTAAGAAGGGCGCGTGAAAAATGGCGCTCAGTAGAGTCAAATGGAGTTCCGGTGTTCAGGTGTTCAGGGGTTCAGGGATTCATGCGCTCAGGAAAATTCAGGAAGTTCACGCGTTTTTTTTTGGTTCGTTATTCAACTTGGAATGGTAATTTGCATTATTCGGTTATGAACAGTACAATAAAACGTACGAGTCTACAATGTTCTTCCCCTAATTGCGGTTCTCTGATTACTCCACTTAACCACAAGAATTTATCGGCAAACGTCTCAATTCTGCTGACACGTTTACAACCGAGCATTCCTTGCTACTTTGAGATCCCGTTAATGTTGTTATCGCTTTGCATCAAGTCATCTCGGGACTGACCATCTGGGATGATTAATCATCGTCAGAGCGTCTCAATGTATCGCGTTGTTTTTCCTCTTATCTGCCAACCCCCCAGCCTAATCACCGCAAAATGTATTCAGTTCTATCTCGACATCGACAAGAGATACCAAAATATCATATGAATATATTTTGTAGCTCGCGAAATTTCCCGCAAATTTTTCCTTTCACATTTTCCTTGAAAATCAGGTGTTCTCTCAATAAATCGTTAGGTAGTCTTGAAAATTTATGAAATGCATGGACCGGCTTTGGGCCAAAGGGTTAACTTGGTTTTAAAAAAAAAGTGGTCGCGGGAGCAATCGGGCCAATGACGCAAATACCTAATTCAGACATCCTGGAGCTGTGGCCTGAATCCACCCGAGACCTGCAGTCCACTATTCCATATCTGTTTAAATATTCATCGCGCAAAAAATGATAACGACCAAATGGGGATCCGTGGAATGAAATAAAGGCTCTGCGCGCATTCTCTGGTCTATTCTAGCTGGAGTTTATTCAACATCCGTTACGTGTCATGAAAACGCCCTCGCGCTTCCTCGTGAGATATATTCGTAGGTAAGAATTTTCCAACGGAGGAAAACCCCTTGGGAGGCGAAAAATAATTATTTCATCCGAGTCAAATAAATTTCATGCGATCAAAACGAATTGTCAATTTTTAAATATAATTATTTGTTGCAAACCTTGTTAACTTCCTTCTCGATGAGTTTGTATTTTTTACTCCTAGCTAATTTTTCAGGTGGTGCATTCGTCACTTCGAGTTTGCTCCTCTGCTGCTCAGCAACTCTGAGTTTAGTCTCAGCCTGTCGTGATTCTCCCTGATAAGCCTGATAAGTCTTCATTGTCGTGTGCAATTCGTGGAGTACCCTGAGGATTTCCTCGTGCGTCTCATAACCAATTTCACGACAGCGTCTGTAAATTCTCTGGACATCTTCCATAACTTGATTGAGACGTCCCACGAGATGAGTACTGTAAACCTCGGAGAGGGCTGCGTGGTCCCTGCTCAGGGATTTTGTTTCGTTCACTAGCTGCTGCCAGCAGGCATAACTCGAAAATAAGGGCCACTGCTCCCTCCTGGGGGAAATAACATAAGTTTTCCAGCTATAGCTTTTCACCTCTTAAATTTATTCAACCGTTTAGGAACCGCGAGAAACCCTGAGTCGAAATCCCAAAATCTTTTTCAACTTCATCGTGAAATATTTCCGAAATTACGGCAGATAGCGATTTTTTCGATAAGATCATTTTTGTAGAGCCAATTGAGAATTACAAAAAATTTAATTACAAAAATTTCACTATCTCCCTCCAGTTCCAAGATATCGGTTAAAAATCGGCAATGCAATTTTTCTGGAATTATTTCATGAAAAAATGACTGATCATCGGATACTAACTTTTGTTTTTGCTCCTTATGCCTCAATTGAATACTTCTAGCCATTTTATCCAGTGATTTACTGTAATCTAACTCAAGTTCCGCTCTTCTGCGGAAGAAGTCCTGGAGTTCCGCTACAAGTGCCACCTGGGACTCCATCCTCACGTCGAGACATCTCAGCTGCTCGTTCAATTGCAGCCGTATATCTGCAGAATAACAAAAAAAAATTGCATACTTCATTCCCAGTGACTCGTGACAAGGGGGGGGGGAGTCTATAATCGAATCTCCACCGGTGCATTCTGCACAGAACAGAACAACCAACTTCCGGCCAGCGAAGGGAATAATAATGGCCGTCAGCCGGTGAATGATAAAAAGGGAGGGAAAAATATGATTTCGACGGGTTTTCTCTCTCCGGACGCTGAATAAAGTACTCGGTATTTTTTTTTTCCTCGTCGAGGGGAGATACAACTTTTACGCGGCTTTCTGGAAGAAGAAGCTGCTCCATGAAACGGCGTGAGGTCTCTCCGTCGGCTATTAATAAAACTCCTCTCATTTTCGGGTGTTTCAACAATTACACGCGCCCAAGAATAACTGGACAATTTCAAAATAATTTCGCCATGTTTTTATCATCCGAGAGCACTTGACCCCGAATTTTACAGCAATCTGATAAATTAATTAAGTGATAGGAAAGTAGTTAGATATGGTTTCTAATGAGACAGAGATAGATCCCCTATAATAAAAGTCAAGAAACGAGTAATCAATAAAGTCTAGTGCGTGGTCTGTTTTCATTTCATCCCCTCTCAACGCACATATGTGCGGCGGATGTAACTGAGCCGGGGTAAATATTGCACCCTAAAAAAAAATACGTTAATACAGAAAGGAGAGCCATAATGTTGAAGAGAATAGCTGAGGGTGGGGAGGGAAGGGGGCAAGACACGCGATGAAATACAGTGAGGACATGCTACAGGCGCTCTTTTTAAAGATGAAAAAATAAAAAGCCATGTTGACTATAACAGACTGCTCGTTATTTTGCCCTCTGTCCCACGTGAAAATCACTCATTTTCGGGCTCTCTTTGTTTATCCCTTTATTTCCCTGGTGCATGATACAACCCTTCCCTTTCCCCTCCATATTTTTTTTTTGTTCTGGGCAACTGCACGTTCATTCAACCGCCCACCACATCCAGGGAACACAAAGCAACGACGAAAATGTGTCATCCTTCGGGCATTATTTAATTTTTTTTTTTTGCCAGACGTTTCATTCCGAAGAGTTGTAATTTCCTCCGGTGCTCTGTGATTATTCAAATAATATCGAAATATTTTTTCAGATGATGATGGTTCTGAACCTGAAACCTATTCATTAGGGTTTGTTCAGGGAAATGATCTGGGGATTGGGGTCTATTTTTGGAGTAATTGGGGTTTTGCTTGAGGGTGTTCAAAGGCTGAGCTCGTGTGACCTTTCAGTCGAATCGAATTGTTGAATTTATAAACCATGTTCAAGCCCACGTAATTGTTCGAATGGAACCCTGAATTGTTCCATTGCAATCGTGTTTCCAATTGATCCATCCAATTGTTCCGTTGGAACTTCATGAATCCCTGGAACCGACGATTCCAAGCCGAACAAGAGGTTTTGAACCCGTGCCCTTCAGAACACTTTGTCATCGCGCTAACCACTTGGCCAAAGCGCCACTGAATCTTCTCCATCCAATTTTTTTTCCATTTCTCGAGGTTCCGTATGGCGATCGCCACGTGTGGACCACATGTCGATGAACTTGAGTTTCTTTCCATTAAAAAAAAAACCACTCCCTCTTGCCACTCAACTAATACATGGCTGTCTCGAATTATTGGAAACCAAGTGCGATACATGTCGTGCGCACATTCTCCAAACTATTCCCTTCGCGCTCCAACCACTGAGGGATTTTGTATCGATTTTCTTCCCTTCTCCTTCAACACAAACCACCACCGATGATTCATCGCTCCTTTATACCACTATTCAATCACCCGTAATTAATTTTTCTCATTTTATTCCCAGAAACCCGTTGTTCGTCGGGATTCTCAATGTCTGATTTATTCATGCGGTTTGTGTATTCATTTATGAGAGAAATTCCGTTTTATTTTTCCGGGAGGCGCGATTTTATCTACTCTGAGGTCTGTCCTTTCTCACATAAAGCTGATAATCCCCTCGTGGAAGGAAACAGAATCTTGAGTTTATAAAACCTCACGATTTCCAAACTCCATTATTTCTCTTAAAAATATTGACGCTAACGATCCAAAAATCATTAATTATCTCGATCTAATCATTCAACATTCTCCCAAAATTTCTCAAACATTGCCAATGCAATCGCATCAACAGTCGATCTGCTTAAACACTGCACTTTCCCAGGAAAATTGTGCAATGATTTGGAAAACAAAATTAAAACAAATAATACCTCTCGTCCATGTCTCCCTGTCCTGCCTGGATGATGACAACTTGAACATGCCGATTTATTTAACGCTCCGCGGAACTGTCACTCTTGATTAAAAACTGATTAGTCCATTCAAATAAAATGTCCACTATTTTTTTCTTCACTTTATCAGTCGCTGTAATGCCGTGTCAGTTGAAAATGTCGCAAATGAAAACGCTCACCTCGTCATTCTCACCAAAATGCTGGCGTTTGCCAACTTTACACGGCCTCGTAGTCGTTATCGTTGTACTGCGTCGCATTTCCGTCTCTCTTATATTTATAACAAACCTAACGAGTTGGAGAAGGAGTCAAGTTTATTTTAATGCAATCCACATTTTTTTTTTTCAACAATTACCGTTTTTCGGATGACGGAGTGCGACGTCTCGGGTTATTCACTTTTTAATGAACCGTTAATTAATTATCGCCATTCCTCGATTGTGATGATGACTCGTTTTAATGTTGATAGAGTTTTTTAATATTTTTCTGAATTCATTTAATATTTCTCTTCATTTATTAATCGACGAATAAATTTTACTGTGTGGGAGGTGCGTCTGACGTTTCAATGCGCGATTTTTTATTCAATTTAAATTCAAATTATTTATACATCTTCTGTTCGTCCTGGTACATACCAGAAAATATAGATTTAGATAATTATAGATTTGTTATAAATTTTCCTATGGAGAAATGCAATAAAATTGATTTTCAAAACTCATTAGATCAGTGAATCAATTCGTGTTGACGATTGCCTTCGAAATTTTTCGTATTTTTCCCATCCCGAATTCCCCCAAAATTCAAAATCATTAATTTGTTTACATTCGCATCTTGGAAATCCAACGGGGCCCAAAAGGCCCGCTGTCCAAATGAATTACCGAGAATCACGTGTTGATTCGTTGCATGAGTGAGAATTCGAAAATAAACATCGAGTGAGAACCAAATGGACGTTAAAATAAATTCAGTGGCTGTTACTCCGACATGTGGGTTACGACCTACTAAAATCGAATTAATTCAATTAAATCGATCGATTGATCGGATCTAATGCCCCAGTCCACCTGATGCGTCTGGCAATCGCTATTGCTATTGGAGAAAAATAGAACACGTCACAGTTTCCTAGTAGGGACTTTAACGGATGTTGAGGTATAAGTCTGGATAAGAAATGTTTTTAATTCTCAAGTTGATGACGTGATTTTTGATGATCCGAACACCGCGAGTGCCGTGAGCTCACTGAGGAATGGGATACGTTCCTCGATTTATCTCGCAAATTAACCGCAATTACCCGTGGGTTTCTCTGCCATCACTGAACACATGTTAAGTGCAGACAGTTTAGAGATCGTCACGGACCTAGTGACATTGATTGCAAGTACAAAAAATTATTCTCCTTTTTCATTTTCAAAAGATCATGACGATTTGATTAATTATAAAGCTAATGAGTTCATTAACGGCCATTAATTATTTATCTTTGATAATTTACAGGGGGAATAATCGGTAATTATTTCTTTGGGTTTCTTTTTCTTTTTTTTTGCGGTTGTACCGAGAGGATTTAAGTAATTGCGAGTACATTAATAATGAGGCATCATTTTCATTCATATCGAGATCAGTTTGGGAGGGGTGATCGTATTCAGAGGGATATGTCGGGATCTGGGGGAGATAGCGATTTTTTTTGTAGGACCTTTTTTGGAGAGGGGAGTGAGAGCTTGAAGAAAGGTATTCATGGAAATTTTTGTAGTTTTTGTAGGTTCGGAGATATTTCGGGGGAAAGGAGTTGTTAAATCGAATTCTAGGTGGAGATGGATTTGTGAATGATCGATAATTTTTGTGGTTCTTTGGCCTTTGCGGGAGTACGATTGAAAAAAGTCAGAGTTCATTTTGAAGATGATGAAGATAGCTGGACAGTGGCGGGGGATTTAATGGATTTCACTCTGCCACTTTCGAGTAATTGACAATCGAAATTCTTCCAGTTTTATTTTCAAATTCATTTATCCATTATAAAGTACTCCGATTCGAGACGAATATCTTCTTACTCAATTATGAAATTCAAGCAAATCAGATTTAATTCTGAAGATAATAAAAATATCTACAAAATGGCGGAGGTTTCATTGAATTTCCCTCTGCCAATTCCGAGTAATTGACACTTGAAATTTCCTCCCACTCGAGCGCTCGTCGACTTAATTTACTGATTAGACGTAAACTGAATTTAGAGCCTAAATCAATTAATCAATTTAATTTGGAATTGTTCGGGGGTAATTTCGCGTGAATTTGTTGGCGTGAGGATGTACAAATATAGACAATGGACGAGTGAAAAAAAAAATGAAGTACCGAGACAATTATTATGATTATGGCGAGTGGAAACGACAAATGGAGAGAATTCATCGATCGATGTCGCATGACTCCAGGCAACTGAAGATACAATGAAAGTACCGAGGGAGGGGGGTAATTGGAGCTTATGGCGCACCTAAATAATGTACAATGAGCCGTGGCTTGGATGAGAAGAGATGAAGAAGCGCCAATGCAAAGGGGATTGATATGCAGTAGCTTCTCCATCGGCTTCCTTCCTGTTGGAATAATAATTGTGGGAGAGGAACAACAACAACAATTAACATCGAAAACAATCATAACAATCATCCAGCATTTTTCCCCCCCACAAAAAAAAAATGCGACGAAATTTCCATTTTTCAAATAATCAAAAAAAAATCTTTTACATGGATTTTATATGGATTTATCTCGAGAATTATCGATCCTACGATTAAACCGTACAGGACTTTTTTCGAGCTGATCATATTTCCAGGAGAAGCGATCTTTTCACATTTCTTTCTAAAATCAATAGATTCGGAGATAAGCCCGTGTTTAACTCGGGGAAAAATTCGGGCTCAACGCCGAAAGCGGGAATTTCCCAATTTTCTCGGTAGAATCGAATTAATGACATCCACAGGGTTAAATTGGACTCATCAATTACCGAAAAAATAATTCGCGTTGTGAAAATAATTAAAAGCTCAATTACTTCCGTCAATTGCACTGAGGGGGGAATTAAATTCCACATTTGATAGGTCAACGGACAAACGAAGAGGTATATAAAGACATTATTTGCCGTGAAATAATTCCATGAGAGATGAGGAAAATCCCCGGGAAATTGGATCTCAATGTTATTTAATGGAGACTGTCGTCAGGCCAAAAAGCCAGAGGCGTTTGTCTACAATGAATTTATTGTAAAATAGTACACCCGCATGAACCGACCTATGACCTCGAGAAATAACCGGTTCATTCCCCTTTTCAATTTCAGTTTTTACTGCTCTTTCATTGTTCGAGTTGAATTTAACCACCGGCAACGATAAAATCAACTCTCCCTCATTTTAAATCCCGAAAATGCATTTGCATCTCATTTAAACTGATATATCAGCAAAGATTTTCTGGGAGAAATAATTTTATCAGTGCACCGGTTAAATTGCTATTTCAATCGAGATATCGGGTACATCCGACTGCAAATTGGAGTTTTATCGAATCCTCGGGCTTCATCCGATATGGAAATTCGCGAGATCGCGATTTTATCGCGGTATTATCGCGTTATCATCGCGTTATCATCGATTTCGTGTTTTCTTGAGGATCGGATTGGAGGATGGAGAGTTGGGGGGGAAATATTTGGGTCTCATCTGTTGAGATTAAATGGGAACTTTCAGTGATTATAGGGCAAAGTCGATATATTTTCTCTGAGAAAATCGTGAGGAGATGAATCACGTTATGGAAGTGGCACGTTAACCCCTCGCTCTCCTTCAAAGATAACAGAATTGGATGGAAAGTGGAGGCATTTCCGGCTGCTGTTCAGACACTGATGGTTTGATGGACCGGAACAATTTTATTTTTCATTCCGGGGATCTGTTGAAAATTCTAAACACGAGATTTTCCGTGAAGTGACGATGACGCCGCGTCAAAACACATTTAGATTCTCCGCTGTTCGTCACTTTGACTATTTTTGAATACTAGATCTATCATGAAGCTCAGAATCACTGGAGGGAAGTGAAACAAATGGAATTTTATTTTTTTTTCACATAATTATCGAGTCTTTGTCATTTTCTAATGATTCTAGGGCAATCAGGAAAATATTACATTCTTCTCACTCCAGTTTTCGCTGAATATCTCGGAATCCAGTGAAAATAACGAAATTTTCATATGAAGCTTTTTTTGAGGTCTTGAAATCCCCAACAAAAAAGTCTTCACAAAAATTTTCCTATCTCCCTCAGCCACGGAGATATACCACTGAGAAACCAGTGATAAACTCTTCAACCTCTAATCCAACCATCAATTAACCCTCAATCATCAATTTATCTCAAAAACTACGACTTCTACAAAAAAATCAGTATTCACCTTTTCTCCAGGAAATTAAATGACCCCCAAAAAACGTCCCCAAAGTTTCCCCCTAAAACCAATCCCTCCAGAGATAACCGACAATTTACCAAAAAATTTCCGCTGTCCTGTCAAAATGTCCCCATCAATTTTCCAATTCCCAAAAATCCCCGAAACTCTCGCCCAAAAAAAAAAAAAAAAAAATCAAATCCCCGCAAAAAACATACCTGGAAACACGTCCTTGGTCTCGGGACTGGAAGGATGGATCCAGCCATTCCTCTGTTGAATAATACACTGAAACATGATGCCTCGATACCAAAACTCAATCTCTGATCAATCATCCAGTCATGGTGTCATCATCACCGTGTGGTCCACCCTCAATCACCACCACTACCACAACCCGATGATATTTACTCATGAATAATCACTGCATTGAGTTCTTAATCCAAAGACGTGGAAAAAAAAAAATTAAGTAAAATGGTTAGATGCTGGAAGGGTGTGCACGAACCGCTAGCTGGGCTGCTGGGATCGAACTAGATGGCTGGCTGGTCGCCAGGCAACCAGGGGATATTTTCCGTCCTTGTCAAACCTGAATTGCCGTTCTCCCTTTGTGCTGGATGTTCCGCCCCCCCTTTACCCCCCTAGCCCCCGCACTTCGGATGCTGCGCCACTCACGAATCTTCACTCTCTCTCACTTCCGGAGTACAGTCCCTTTTACCACCCCCTCTCATGAATTAAAAAACAATTTTAAAAATTATTTTTTGATTTTTTTTTTTGAAAAAAACGTGTCCATCACGAAATTTGGCGCGATATTTTACGTCGCGAATTTTTTTTTTTAGGAATTCGGGGTCAAAATCGTGGGTCAAAGTTGTGGGTCAACTGTAATTATTTTATTGTTTCACTGGTATTTTAAATTATTTATGTGAGTTCAGCAGAATTTTTTTTTTAATTGAAAATTGAGGGCGGGGGCGTGGGGGTAGATTTTTTGGGTTGGGTGGGTTTATTAGACCCACGTGGGGTGTGGGTGAAATGGGAGTTGAAGTGATAGAAAATGCGGATGCACGATGGGTGTTGTGAACAGTTCTGAACTCGACTGAGCGAATAGAAGCCGCCAGGACTTGCGGGCAATATTCCCCCACGTTAGCGAACACCGGGTCTGAGGTGGTGTGGGTGAAAAAGAGGATAGAGAGGAGAGACGAGGCGATTTATTAACGGTGCGATGGCGATCCGATGAGTAAAGAGGGTTGGATAAGGACAGGGATATACGAGGTGATTCTAGGAGATTATTCTGTTGTACAGTTTGTTTATGCAGTATAGGAATGAGGTGAACTCGTCTGCAATAAGATTTGCAAAATGCGATTATTTTGCCGAGCGATGACCCGGGATTGACGGAAATATTTCTGAATTTGTGGGGTAATTTTTGGGGGTCAAATGACCCACACTAGGTCAAACGGGGATAAATCGAAGATTGAAGGTCAAAAAAAGGGTAAAACCGATTGAAATAATGGGAAAAAAAAATGGTGATATCCTCAAGGTCACGTGAAGATCGAAAATATTGATCGACTGATCCCAGACCCGGAGCCATGACCCCAGAATAATGAGACTATCCATCTCCTTCGCACCTGCATCACCCGCCGGCGCATTTCCAACAGAATAAAAAAAATGGACTTTTTCCCTTCTACTCATTTCACTGTACAATGTACCGAGAGCCGCTCGATGAAAACTTAAACACTTGTTGACCAATGCTGGGGCCGGTAAAGTCTCGCGTGACGGCCTTTCACTCGGCTCGAAACATCGGGCCCCAACTCCATACACCTCCAACCGCAAACAGAATATTCCATGTGTTCGAGCCTTTGACCTGGGGATTTAGATGTGTGCAAACGGTTCGCATTCACCCAGTGAGAGTCACAGTCACGGTCACGCTTCGTAGGGCCCAGGATACAAGGTTGCCACAAGTCTTTCTCAAAATTTGAGGGACCTGGACAAGCCCCAACTCCAAAGTCTCAAATTAAGACATTATCTCAGACTTTGATACGTCCATTTCAATCCGGAATGTCTCAACGCAAGACTTGGGAGATTGTATTGAAAGTCTGAAATCTTTCTCAAAATTTGAGGGACTTGGATAAGTCCCAATTCCAAAATCTCAAATTAAAACTTGACTTCAGACTTGAAAAATCCCGTTCAAGTCGGAGCGTCTCCAATGAATTTTTACGAGCCCCAAATTGGGACTCTTCAATGTCTCAATTTGAGACCCATACAATCTCCAAATTGAGTCCTGAAGGTCTCAAATTGGGACTCATAAAAGTCTCAATCCGAGCCGCTCGGTCCCAGCATCAATTTACAAGGATTTTTTTTTTAATTTTTTCCTTTTTTTATTTTTATCTAATTGTCGTGCGATTAATTGCAGTTGGGGATCGGCAATCAGCCGAGAATGGCTGGTGGACAGGTCTTCGGTTTATTACCGAATGCTGACACAGATTCACGATGAAAAATCGCGGTGGGACAATGATCTTGTTACAGTCGAGAGGTCTATCTCGTCGGGGTGAAAGCACGTGGATAAGTGGCAGGTAAGGACAGCTGGAGAGGCTCTCGACCCATACGAGGTGTAAAACCGTGTGCTGTGGTCGAAGATCATTAAATTTTTTTCCTGACATGGATTGCATCGCTCACCAATGATAGCAATTATTCACATCGATGATTCTATCCTCACTAAAAGTGAAAGTGTGAAAAAAAAATTTTTGGGTCAGACTAAATCTTACAAAAGTCCCAATTCGATAGCGCCAGGATTACAATTTGAAATACTCAATAGTCTTAAATAACCAGTCCTTCAATGTTCCTTCAGTTCCTGATTGAAGACTGACGGGATGATTTTAGATGTTCAACAAGTTCAAGTCAAGTCTTTCAAGTCCTAATTTGAGACTTGAAAGGCTCAACCAAAAATTTCTGGTGGATACACATTTTTTCACATCAGTTTGATGATTCCAGAATTATTCAACGCGTCTAGACCAGTCATCAACGATAAATAAACCATGAAAAAAATGATAACAATCATCCGAGAGATGACCGTGAGACTTGAACTCGGGTTTCGTCGCGTGTTAGAATTAAACCTCGAGCGTCACCTCTGCTAATTATCCCCGTGTAATTTCTCACGCCCGGGGGATTTGGGGATAATAAAATAGTGGTGCTTCATTGTGATATTGGAGTTAATATCCGTGTTGGATTACTCCAGAGAGTGAAACGGAGATGTTATGAGAAGTCCAATGGAAACAGACCGAGTGAGGACGGAAATTCCCCAACAAAAATAGACGTAAGGATTTTTATTTTTACTTATTTGGAATTGGAGTCGACTAACATTTTCATATTTCACCTCCGATGTCAGTGGATTAAGCACTAGTCGCTATTTAATCCCAGAATTATCCGAGAATTATCCCAGAATAAAATAAAAATTGATTTTTCATTCATCAAATATTTATCAGTGGAAATTTCAGTCCAGTGATTTTTCACGCACATCATCCCAGGTAAAAAATAAATAAATATTCTAAAATAGCATTGGAGGGTTGCCTTCGGACCTAGAGTCTCTCTGATCAATTGGATCCCCTCCCCAATTGATCAACCAACAATTGATCATTAATCCCCGGATCGTCAATTTTATGAGGCAATCACTTATTTTTGAAGAACCCGGGATCAATGACCAAGAGTGGACAATCAGCACTCGCTGTTGTATTGAATTGTAATTTTTATTCTTGCTAATAAAGCGTTATGCAACTTCTGTCAATGTCTAATAATTTTCAGACTAATTGTTGCAATGACGATTGCACGTCAAAGGAAATTAAATTCCGCTGCATGGGATAAAACGTGAATTCAAGTTGTGAGAGTCAATGAATTTTCTCGGAATGATTCTAATTATTTGTGTGATAATTAAGAGGATGGGTGATTTATAATTGCAATGACGATTTTTTAAAATTGATTGACCATTTTTATCGCATCGGGGAGATGGTTTTATCATTTTGTTGCACTTTCACAAAGATTTCCTTTGAAAGTTGTCCGTGAATTAAAAATATATCGACTTGATTAATGACTATCTCGATAAATTATCCACTTTCATCTTGTAGTTTATCATAATCTCCGTTGACATAATGATTTTACAACGGAATTATCAATTCATGATGTGAGATTGCAAATTTGTAAATTTCTACGAAAAATCCGTCAATTTCCCCAGAATTTCCCAGGGGAATTCAGAGGAACTCATTAATTTCCCCATCAATACATAATGAGTAATTAAAAATATTCAATTATCCGAGTCTAAATGAAATTTTAATTAAAACCATTAATCGACAATTGATTTTCCAATGAAAATTTGAATTTTCATGATCAACTGAAAAGCCAGGGAAATTATTTCATGATTATTAAAAATTCAGGAAAAATAGAGAACGTCTAGACCATTGAGAAATAAATTGATTCGTTAATGAAGGATTCTCCAAACATTTCCTATCACTCTCTCTAAAAATTCCAGTGATTTTTTAACCTGAACGTCAATTTTTTATGGAATAGTATTAAATAATTTTTCCCTCATCCCACCAATATCCAGACGATAGTGAATAATTTTTCAAGGTTGCAGCAACCTTTGTGCACGTCTGTATCCGTTGCATTCACGTGCATTCCATGGGTGCAGGCAGTTGAGAGAATGGAGTTCTATTCGAATGGAAAAATCCCTTCCACGGGCCATTGATTCGCTCCAAGACTCGAATATTAATAAATAAATTCACCTCATGGCTACATGAAAACCATTTGAAACTTCATTCTCTCCCTGCTGCATCTACATTTGAATATTCTCTATAATTAGAGCCTAAAAAGAAGAGACGAGACAATAATAGGATTTGCACTGGTAGCCAAGTTCGAGGGCCCTCATCAATTCGATCACTCATTACTAAACCAAATCAATTAAAAATCAACACGAATTTAATCGAAAGAGCAATTCCTCACGAGTGAAAATCAGGGACTGGAAATTTTCTGATTAAAATTCTGCAATTGTCCCATTTTTACTGTCATGGCGACACATGAAATGAATTTAAGATTTTATTTTTAAACAACTCCAACCCGATGTATTTTTAATGGATTCTGTAAAGATAGAAATCCCAGAGACGGAATCAATATCGAACATCAAATTTTCGATGGTTCTGGGTTCAAGCTGGAGATATGATTGATTTGAGATAGAGAAAATTGGATTTGACGTGAATTTAAAATGAAAATTAAAGAATTATTCTTGAGGAGAAAATCCAGGATGTCTCTTGGTAGATTGCCAATGTCTACGAAGTGACACTTTGACAAACAAATTGCATCTGCCAGTTTCACTGCCAATGGCGTTTCAGGCCTCTATCTCAAATTATCTTTTCGTCCAGTGTAAACACATTTTCTTTTCGGTTGAAAACCGAATGTTTTTCACCGCCAGCTGAACCATTGGAGGCTTTGAACCATGAAAATTTAAATCCCGTTATTTTCCCAGGAATTTTAATTAATTACACGATAGTTATGGGTTTAAATTATCATTTGGAGATTGTAAATTAGCCGGACATTTAGGTGCCACCGTAAATCAGAGGTCGGGCTGTTAATTTTGAC
>NW_011887794.1:313214-314531 GCF_000806365.1 Fopius arisanus | reverse complement strand
GTCTTTTTAAAAATAGCAAGGAGAAATAAAAAATTGATAATGTCGAATTTCCAAGCTTTCGTAGATATTGATTTATCTGGAAAACTATTGATCTCAGGAAGGAATACTAGAGGACTTTTTTGGAGCTCATTGAACTCCCGAGAGAAAATGTCTTTTCATTATTTCTCCTGTAATGAATATTTTCCGAGATAAATCGACGTTTCAACCGCGAAATTTCAACCGATTTTCTCACATCGCAGGTTTTGACTAATCGAGAGTTCTAAAAATAAATAAAAATCTAGAAAGCGCTTCTATTAATTAAACAATTATACATCAGGATTATTATTATCAATTATAAATAATAATCAATGTTTCCACGTTGATCAACTCAATTTCTTTAGCAAAACAAAAAAAATCTGTTTCTCGATTGATGCAAAAAAATCTGTAAAACTATCAATACCACAAAGAAACACTACAATCTTTTTTGTAGTTAATTAAATTCCCCCCAAAGAACATGTTTGTCACTTCCCCCTAAACCCCAAAATTCCCGACATAAATCGATATTAAAACACCAGCTGCAGCTTAAATCGTCACCGGTCAAGATCGAGAGTTCCAAGAACAAATAATTCGATTCAAAAACTCCATTTTCTCTCTGCACGTGATGAATTTTTATAAAATTATTGAAAAAAAAAACTCACTGTTAAAAACCAGCAATTTTCGTGTCGAACCGAGTCGTTTGATGGTCGACTTAACCCCGTCGATCTCGTGCTCCTCATCCATCTCTCGATTTTCTCACCGACACACTTTTCACTCAAAAAAAAAGAAATAAAAATAGAACCAATAAAAAAAAACCTCCACTTCCACCCCGCAATCACTGTCGAATCGTGTCGGTATTCATGAAATTCCGTCAGCCCGCGAAAACCGGTTTTCCAAGCCGATATATTCGAGATATCGTTTTGAAAAGTCGAGACGATCGACTCACTTCACTGGTCCCGGGCGCACTGATTTTTCCGGTGTGAAAAATCGTGAGTCAAACCTCGTGTGCCCCCTCTAGAGTACTCACTCCACCCCCTCCACTGGCGTCGATGGATTATTTATTTATTTATTTACGTTTTTTTTTTTGGCAGAAAATAGTGGACGATTTGACGGGAGACGCCGAGTGTAATTCAATGAGTTTTGCTTTGGCTGTGGAGAAGCTCTGAAAATCATAGGCGGTGGCCCCCAAAGAGGGGGAGAAAAGATATTCTTGGATCGCGGGTATATTAATTCAACATGTTGGGGGTCTGTTGGGGGCAAAGAGGATTGGCTAAAGTAGAGACTCAGGTCTGGGGGTTTGAA
>NW_011887794.1:249082-311789 GCF_000806365.1 Fopius arisanus | reverse complement strand
AAAAAAAAAAATGAATGTTGCCGGGATTGAACCCGGGCCGCCGGCGTGCCAGTCGAGCACGTTACCACTAGGACAACGCACCCATTTAAAAATTTAAATTCATTAGTGGTATATCTTTAATGCATTGATTAATTTTTTTCATTGAAATTCCCCAAGATGTGGCTTCCCCCTTCCGCTCGTTCTACAGTCGGCACCATTTAAGTTAAACAAATAAAAATTCATAAATAAAATAATAATAATAACAATTTTTGAATATTTCGATTGTTTGCAAGAAACATATCGATGCATCTGGTGTATCGATACAAAAGACGATGTATCGTACGTAAAAATAATCGATATTCAAAATATCGATATTGCACTGAAAATTCCCACCCCTGACAGTTGATCCTGAAGGAATCACAAAATCAGCTGATCCTGACAATGTGACCTGTCACCTCCTGTCATCTCTGGTCAGGTCTCTCTGAACCTGGCGATTGAAAATTCCCAGCAATCATAACCTGCCAGCAACTGACAGGTAAATTATCTGAGAAATAAAATAAAATTGTCCGTCGTGAATTCCGTAGACAGAAAAATTGACAGAAATTGACAGTTTCTACGAATTCCAGGTGATAAAATGCCACCAGATTTTTCGTAGGTGTTCATGATGCAGGCGAGTGACATATTGACAGCGATTTTCGGGGAAGGGGTCGTCACCGAGAACTCTTCCAGGTGAATGACAAAATTATCAAACAAATTGATTTTTTTTTTAATTATTCCTCCTGGACATCGTGAGATCATTTTTTTAAATATTTGTCAGGCCTTCGGAGAGTCTCCGGGTGGCTTATGAGTTCATGAAATCCGCCCTTACCATACCAGATGATCCCTCTGAAGACCCCCGCCCTGGCCGATTGGGCCCCAAACCCGTATGCTTCGATGTTTCCACTCATCATGGACTTGTCATTGTCACACCAGATCGTTTAAGTGTCAACTCCCAGAGTAATTTCAGCACTCTTCGTGCCAATACTGGTAGGCACTATTTTTTATTCATTATTCGTTTAAAAAAAAAATTACCCAACCCCAGAGAACGATCTAGAAGAATATTAATTAGTTAATTGATTAAATTATTTTAAAAAATGCAATTTTTCCATCAATCAACGTTTGATTTCTTCAGGTTTATATTCCGGCAAATGGATGTACGAGCTGCAGCTCGGTTCCAAGGGAGTGATGCAGATAGGCTGGGGTACAGCGCACTGTAAATTTAGTCAAGAGAACGGAGTAGGTGACACGATCAATTCGTATTCCTACGACGGCAACAGAGTGCGTAAATGGAACGTATCAACCCACAAATACGGTGAGCCGTGGCTGTCAGGTGACATAATCGGTTGCGCCCTGGACCTGGACTCAGCCAAGATCTCGTTCTACAGGAATGGTCGATCCCTGGGAACTGCCTTCGAGGGAATAACAACAGGTGCTGGTGTTGCGTATTTTCCGACAGTCTCTCTGGCATTTACGGAGAATCTCACGGCGAATTTCGGCTCAACGCCATTCAGATACCCGATCCCAGGGTACGAGACCCTGGAGGGAGCCCCAGAGGCGTCCCTCCGTCGCTCAAAACTCCTCGTCCTCTGGTTCGAACGTCTGATCGGCCAGATGAGCCTGGAGACGGCCCCTGAGGAATCTCCACCCGATCCCCCGTCGATGTCCTCCAGAACGTACCTCTCATGTCTGTCCAGGTCGATTCTCCAGGAGCTGGGGCCGCTTCTGACAATCCCCTACATCATAGAATCAGTTTTTCTCCCCCTCGTCGACGATCTCGAGCCCTCGAAGCTCCAGATCTGTTTGGATGTCCTCTGGACACACCTGGAGAGCCATGAGATGAAGGCCTGCCTCGAGGGCAGCGTCGTGTACCTATTATCAGCCTTCAGGCACGTGTCTCTGAGGCTCGATTATCCCGACCAGTGCAGGAGCCTTCGACTCTTGACGAGTCTCTGTCGTCATCCACGAACAAGACAGTATCTTCTCCAGAATGTTCTCTTCGATCGCGTCCGGTTCGCCAATTTCATTCACGTCAAGCCTCTGGATGAGGCAGGTTTTGTCGACATCGTCGAGAAGACCTGGTGGGAGACGACGCCACAAGATCTCTCCGTCGAGGTCAATAGACAAAGCTACACCGACGCCTGCGAGACAATCAAGTCAGCCATCGCCGAGGTAGAGGCCCTCCAGGTCGATCTACTCATCACTTTCCTCGATAATTCCGATGGCACATCAACCACCTCGTCCTCGAGGACAATTTTCTTGAAGAAATTCCGGAGATTTGTCCAGGAGAACCTCATCGCCAGCAGAACTCCCCTGCAGATCACTGTCTGCTGCTTTCATCGGTTACTCGTTGCCTTCCGGATACTCTGGGAGAGGGAAGTCGGGATATCCCCGGTGTTCGTCCCCTGCAGGGTATTCTATGACTCCTCGATAAATTACTCGGACATCGATCGTCTCGGGGGCGTTTTATCGTATCTAAATAAAACGTATAAAAACGAGTTGATCCACCACCTGGGGCCCGATCACGAGGTGATCCTCTCCCTGGAGAAAGCGACAGACACAAATACCTTTGTCGGTGGTCCCGGAAGGGTCGGGGAGGTATCTGTCGTGATTCCAGGAACAACACGAATCCTCAATATCAATACCTCGACTCCAGGTGGTTCTCCCATTATCCTGGGTTACCCCACATTCGTCGGTGAGGATAAACCCCTGCCTGCGGGTTCTGCGGACTCTGCAGTGTCCCTGCTGGAACTCCTGGAGGACGTGATACTGTTCTATCACGCAGCTGCGAAGAAACAAATAGCAAAAGTGGCGAATCTGCGAGACAGCATGAGCGAGTACGTCAGCGCGATGTCCGAGGTGAAGGCCAGGCTCGACGCCCTGAAGAGGACGAAGGATCCCGACGTCGGGGTTCAGACGGAATTGCTCAGGACGATTGCTGTATTCAATACAAAACTCTCGGAGCAAGCGAGACACATGGCGTGGGTGAGGGCAGCTGTTTACTCCAGGGAGAAGCAGTCGCAGCTTGCATGGCTGCTCAATGTCGTCACCCTGACCCTGAAGAAGGCGAGTCTCGAGGGGAATATGTTCAGATTTGTCCCGGATTTCTACCTGGAGGCCCTGGCAGATCTCTCGGTGGGACTGAAGAGCCACTTGCATCCCACCGCACCCATCGAGAATATCAGAGGATACGAAGAAATGCTTCGAGAGATCGCCCAATTTCTCTGCGATCACTTCCTAGACCCCAGAATTGTTCACGCCATCGCCAAGGACACGCTGATCCTCACCCTCGCTGGGTTCACCTCGAATTCCCTGACTCTCAAGGCTCTCGAGGAAATACCCAGAGAGTCTAGGATAAAATTCGTGACGAATGTTCTCCGACCGTATGAAAATCGTGCCTGGGCCCAATCCAATTGGGTCCTTGTGAGATTCTGGCAGGGACATGGATTTGCCTTTAGGTACGAGAAGAGTCCACACCTCGCGAGGAAGATCGGCCCGAAGATGCTCCAGCAGGAGTCTATATCCCAGCCGATAAAACCCTGTCCCTCTGTCATGTATCAGATGCACGTGAGGGACATTCTGGTGGACAATCCCAAGGCGACAACTCTCTTTTTAAATTCACTTCTGAATCAGATGAACTGGGCCTTCTCCGAGTTCATCAGCATGGTCCAGGAGATTCACAATGTCTCCTCCAGACCGGAGAGAGTTTTCATTGAGTCCAGACAGCTCAAGATATGCGCCACTTGTTTTGATCTTGCTATTTCCCTGTTGAGGGTAATCGAAATGATTGCCAATGTTGCACCGAGTATTTTTGGTGATGACACTCAAAGCTCCAGTGAGAATCTCCTGGCAAGGCTATGCCAGCTTCTCTGCCAGATTCTAAATAGAGTGAGCTCACAGACGAGTTGTTTCCAGCACGTCGTTCTCCTGGAGATTCCCGACCTGGAGAGCATCGATCATTTTCCCATTTTGGCTGCTGTTACTGGAATTCTTATTGCCCTGTTGAGAGGTGATATGGCTGGGGACAAGGATCCCGGGAATATCCCGAGGATCACCAGGGCTTTGCTGACGGAACCGAGCTTTCAGATGAGCTCTTTGTACTTTGTCCTCGGTGAAGACGAGTCCAAGAGGAAAATCGATAAGAATGTCAAGACGTTTTCACTGGGTTCGTACGCGGGGGATGTCAGTCTGGAGGAAATTGACAGTGTCAAGGCCATGTTGATGTATCTGGAGTCCAAACGAGTACTTCTACCGGACAATCGACTCCTCAGCGATGACGATGATACCTGCATCATCTGCTATGCCTATCCTAATGGCGCCACTTTTAAACCCTGCAATCATAAATCGTGCAGAGTATGCATTGATCGACATCTCTTGAACAGTCGGGAGTGCTTCTTCTGCAAGACCACGATTACTCAGGTCTATGACCTCAATAAAACTCTCATTCATGATTTCACTTCTAGTCTCGTTAGGTCGTCCTCTAGCTCGTCGTGATATCAGTGGATTGGAAGATTCAGGAATGACAGGCGGAAGAACACGTGAGGTGGGGAAATTAAATTTATCGTTGGTCAGACGAATGTTTAACTGAATTGTGATGAATAAAAATGTTTTTGAGAATTTAAATCCATCATTTGATTCTCTATTGTTATAAATATAAAATCAATGTTCCGAAATTTTTTTATTATTTTTTAATAATGCATTCTCTTTGACAAGTTTTCTCCAGTATTTTTTTTGTTTCGATCCTTGGATTCGTTTTTTTAATTCAGAACTGTCGAACGCTGGAATGCTGGAGCCACGGATTTAGTCTTGTGTCACGTCCATCACTGGAGGAGCTGTCAAGCACTCCTAACCAAAAAAAATCACGAAGATGATATTATTTTGAAGTATTTCAAATCGAAATCGTCATGTCTGTGATGTTAACTGCAGACTGGTTTCCCCTAGGGAGAGACACGTACTTCAGGTAATTACAATAACTCGACCCTGACCTCATCCCCTGGAAAAATTTGTAATGAGAAGGATTGAAGTAAAATAAATGGTGATGAACCTCAATACTAATTAATAAATAATTATCTCTGTAAAAACCTGTAGAAAATTCGAGCTGTACCCCCTGGAGTTCCAGCGAGAGGTGATCCATGAAAACCTGGTGGTGCCCTCGCCGTACGGAGGTACCATAGCCATCACTCGAAACCCCAGGAAATTCGTGAAAATCCAGGGCTCGACGAAGCCGATAGTCTCCCTTTACTTTTCCTCGGGTAAGCTCTTTTCAAAATTCACCTGGAACAGTGGACAGCTGGTGGATCTGGGATGGTCCCACCAGGAGGAGCTCCTGTGCGTTCAGGATGACGGGAAGATCCTCCTTTATGATCTCTTTGGGGTGTACCAACGCTCCTTCGACATGGGAAACGAAGCCAAGAATACAAAAGTCATCGACTGCAAGTTCTTCACGACAGTGAGTGGCACTGGAATAGCAGTTTTGACATCCACCAATGCAATTTTTCTTGTTAATAATATATCGGAGCCTAAAGTACGTCAACTCCCGGAGATTCCGAAGCTAGGAGGTCCCATAGACTCCTGGGTAGTGATCAGGCACGAGAGACAGAGTCAGGTAATCGTCTCGAATCAGAATGGAATTTATCAGGTGCACCACATGGGCAAAACCCCAGCTCCCATTCCGTTCTCAGCCCTCTTCAACTCCAAAGTCTCCAATGTCAGGGCAATGGCTGTTTCAGCTAGCCATCAGCATATTGCACTTCTCGGAGATACTGGACACCTCTGGCTGGGCTCGTCAGACCTGAAGAACAAGTACACCGAGGTCCAGACAAGCCTCACCGACCCCTCAACCTCGATCTCCTGGTGTGGAGTCGAGGCTGTTGTCTGTATTTTCAATTCTACTCTCTTGATTGCTGGAAGAAGTGGAGATACTATTGTCTATTCTTACGATTCATCTCTCCACCTGATCTCCGAGGTTGACGGCGTGAGGATCATCTCTGGGAGCAGTCACGAGATGATCCAGAAAGTTCCCAATGTCGTGCAGAGAATCTTCAGGATAAATTCAACAGATCCTGCCTCTTATCTTCTCGAGGCATCCAGGCAGTTCCAGAAGAGGAGTCACAAGGCTGATAGTTATATTGATCTCGTCAAGGACAAATTGGATTCTGCCATCAAGGACTGCGTCAATGCAGCGAGCCACGAATTCAATCCAGACACCCAAAAGCTCCTGATGAGAGCAGCAAAATTTGGAAAGGGTTTCTCAAAGACTATCAATCCAGAGAGGTACGTCACGATGTGCAGAATTCTTCGGGTTCTCAATGCTGTTCGTCATCCAGCCATTGGAATTCCCCTGACATTCACTCAATTGGATATGCTGACTCCTCAGGTACTCCTGGACAGACTAGTTGTCAGGAGACATTATTATTTGAGTATTCAGATAGCGAAACATCTGCAGATGCCTGAGGTAGATGGAGAGAGCAGAATATTGGCGCACTGGGCCTGTTACAAGGTCAAGCAGACTGTTCTTGATAAAGAACAGATTGCAGAGGAAATAGCTGCGAAATTGGGGTACGCCCCGGGGGTTTCTTATTCGGATATTGCGCAGAAAGCGGCTGACTGTGGGAGAAAGCAATTGGCCATCAAACTCATTGATTATGAACCTCGGGCTCAGCTCCAGGTGCCGCTACTTCTGAAGCTTGGGGTCGAACAGGCTGCCCTGGACAAGGCTGTGGAGAGTGGAAATACCGATCTAGTTTATACTGTTATTCTGTATTTCCAGAAGAATATGTCTCTTGCTAATTTTGAAATGTCCATCAAACATTGTCCTCTGGCTATGAGTCTTTATGTCAAGTATTGCCAGAGTCATAACAGGGAGGCGTTACTGGATATTTATGTCATGCATGATGACTTTCATGCTCAGGCTTTGTGGTACATCAAAGAGAGTTACAATCCAAAGAATATTCAAACTCGTGAGGCACTTCTTAAAAATGCACAGGAAAAATTAAAAATGGGAAGATTCGACATGAATGCTGCGTTGACTGAGGAGCAAGTGAAATTGCTGAAGCATCAGAGATCTCTGGAGGACACCCTCAGGGAGCAGATCGTTGGAAAATCTGTCCACGACACTGTCAAGCTACTATTGCTGCAGAATGAAATAAAATTGGCTGAGAATTTGAGGTCCGAGTATAAAATACCAGACAGACGGTACTGGTGGCTGAGGATTCAATGTCTCGCTGAAAAGGGACTCTGGAGTGACCTCGAGAAATTTTCCAAGGGTAAAAAATCACCGATTGGATACGAGGTGATCATAAAAAAATTCCTGGGGTTTAAAATCCATTGAATTTACAAAATTTTTTTCTTCTATTGAATAATTTTTTATCTAATCAGAATTGATTTGAATAATTTTCAGCCATTCATTGATGAGTGCCTGAAATACGGAAGCAGATTGGAGGCGAAAAAATATTTACCGAGAGTTAAAGATGAATTGAAGATCAAGTACTTTGCAAAAATGGGGTGTGTAATTTAAATTTCAATTTCTTCCACTTCTCCTTGGAGTGTTTCTGAATAATTTATTTTTTGACAGGATGTTGTCAGAAGCTGCTCAGACAGCATTCGAGCAAAAAGACTCATCAGCTCTATCATTTGTGCTAGCCCAATGCAGTTCCTCGGATCGTCCCCTCGCAGAGAAAATCAATGGAATGATCACTAGTCTGAGGAATGGAAAATAAATAATAATGAATTAAAAAAAATATTACTCCAGATAAAATCCCTTTACAATAGAAATTCTTCATATGAATTTTGTACATAATTATTTAATAGGTGTACTGAAATAAAATTAATCATTTAAATAATTTCAGTGGAGATCAACTGGTTTCTGTGGCTGTCAAAAATTCACTGTGTCTTTTGACTAAATCAGAAATTATGTACTTCTCGATTTCTTCTCCTTGATCCATCTGTTCAGGTGTCAATGAAATAGTGTAGTCTCGATTTTTTTCAACAATCGTCACCTGTTGCTTTCGATTCTGAAGCATATTCCCTATCACCAACTGTGGAATGATATTTAAGAGAATAAATTATTGCTGAAGAGAATTTTTCAACATGAGATTTACCTTGTGATTGTAGTTCTTCAGGGCAGCTCTGGATTTAGTAATCAATAAATTCTCGTCAGTCTCTAGTTTGAAGGAGACGACGAAGGCTTTGGGAACCCAAAGATTCACCAGAGGTTTCAATATTTTTGGAACTAATTGAAGAGCTATCTTCGGAGGCCCAACGTCAGACCCAATTTTATGGACAGACTGTAATAAATAAATTAATACTGACGAGTGATTTTCGTTGTAAGTGGAATCATTCGTTTTTTTCCTCTTAAAAATTACCATTTGGTTCGAGGGAACGTAAAAATCAGCGACTGCAGCAGCTAAATATAAAATAACTCGTTTCTCTAAAGGTGCGAGGGCCTGGGAAGCTGATCTCAACAGCCAGAGATAATCCGATAAAGTTGTAAAACTCAGCTGCAGTAATTTCCCTTGTTTGAGAGCACTTTTGTACTTCATCAGAACGTGAGCAACCGATTCCGAATATTTTTCAGAAACCATCAATTTCCCTTTCCCCTCATCAAATTCCAACATGTCCAGGAATTTTTGGCCTATAAAGTGCCTCGAGAATGGCTCCAACGATTTTGTTCTGACAAATAATTTTTGGATAAACTTTTTTTTTGAGACAATGGCAAATTAATTGACTCACCTGTGTATAAATATAACAGCATATCCTTGCTCCAGGAAAAATTCAGTGGAAATGGAACCTCTGGTTCCTGCTGAGAAATTATCAACGAATCTCACAGTGTTGTGCTCCAGGGGAACTGTCGTACCTCCACTCTGGAATTATGAATTATTTTCTCACCCAGACGTAGACCAGACATAATGGAAATTTAATAAAATATATTTACTGTGACGAGAGCTATTCTCGTGTCTTTATCAGCGCAATTTTCAACGAAATCCTTCAACAATTTTTTGCTGGTCTCCAAATCCATGGGTTTTGGTTGATTCGCGTAGAATTCTTCCCAGTTTGGCTCCATCACTCACTATTTTATCTCTCAAAATCAAAAGAATTATAAAGAAATTGTAATTTTTATTTTAAACAATATTTTACGGCAATTTATCATGGACAATGAACACTCAAGTTTCTGGAGATTTTTACAATTTGTTGTTACATAACCTCAACTGTCATCAAGGTTACACAGACTTTTTTAATTGTACAAATTAATTTATTCGTGTCTTCTGGACTTTAGACGTGACTTCAAACGAGTTTAGGGGATTAATTATATTTTTTTTTAATTTGGGAATGAAAATGGGAGGGGAAGAGTGGATTCCAGTAGAAGAAACAGATCAGCTGTTCATTAGGAATTGTAATTGGATATTAAACGAATTGTTTAGTAATTATTTACGTTGAACTGAATTGGATAGATTTATTTTTGCGGTACGGCTTGATAAAATGACGCAATCAGAATTAATGGATATTTTTACACTTTATTTTTCACTCTGGAAACAACATTATCTCCTTAATAATAATATCCTCATCAAGCTGCTGGAGATGCAGAGAGATCGATTGGTATATTCAATGGAGAAACGATGAGTGTTTAATTGTTTTTGCAATCACAATATTCCTGCAGCTGAGCATCAGCTTAAAGAGCAATTAGAGTTACTACATCCCTAAGATTAATCTTACATGGATAATAGATTTAGTACTCTGGGATCTTGACTTTGTCGACTTTATTTGTATCAGCTATCGAGATAAGCTGAAAAAAAAATATATCAATTTTTCAAGATCAATTATCATTTTGAATTGATTTTCGAATTGGAGAACTGTCTCAATTTTTTTTTTATTCATTCAATTTTTTGTCTAGAGTTGACAGTAAAGACAAAATTCTGATTTTTGTTTGAGATTTTTTTTTGTGTTGAAATAAATTCATACCTTGTACTCCTTGTTCTTGTACGCCTGCCATGGCTCAGGATTTTTTTTTGGCTGCCAAGATACATCGGGATTGGCAACTGCCAAACGTAAAAGATAAGCCGCTGATCCAACGAGACCAATTCCAAAGCAGGTGAACAACGGGATCAGCTGTAAATCAGCAGTGATGTAACTCAATTCTGATCTGACAAAAATTCAAAGAATTCGGATGATTAAAATAATTTTTACGTACAGATGGATTTTTCAGGATTGATTTCATCGACATTCCCTGCATGGTGGCTGATTTATCGTTATTATTATTTGCTAATTGTTTATTGTAGACCTCAACTCAGATTTCTCCACAAATTTTTTCTTTGAGGTTGGAAGTGGAGAGGGAAATGCGCACGCATTTCGAATTTTCCCGACAATTTTCAACGACATCTGCAATTATTCTCTGCCGATGGTCATATAGAAACCTGTAGAAGATCCTCAATGGTATTTAATTTATAATTTTTAATAATAATTTATTTTAACGGAGTTTAGTAATTATCGATTGATTTTATACTTGATGAAAATTATTTTGCACCAGACGGATAATTTATTTAGATATTATATTATTTTAATGAGATAAAATTTATTTAATTTTTTTATTGTTTAATTGAATTATTCGCGGATTATTTAGAGGTCTTGAAATTGGGTAGGGGACAGTATTTGGCACTGGTGACCAGGGCCTTCAATTTTTCGACTCTTGAAGTTCTCGTGACATTTTTTGGGTGAAAATCGCACGAGCCCTCGGCATTGAATTTCGTAGAGGGTGGTTTTGGAATTTCACCGGCAAATTTTGAAATTCTTTCCACTTTTCTTGACTCCACGCTATTATTTCTCTTCATCGGCGTTAAAACATTCTCGTAATCAATTCCAGATTGGCAGGTAAATTTTTCTTTGATATTCGGTGGGGGTCTCATTTCTTCAAAGGGAATTCTGAATGCTTGAATTTTGTGACCTTGAGTTGAATCGTGGGAGAATTGATGGGCAAAAAGTTCAGCTGCTGAGCAGTCGAATGGAATTTTCTGGGATTTTTCAACGAATTTTCGGGTGTTTACTGCCTTCGGGGGTGGGAATTCCGGTGGAGGTCTTGGCTGGGGCTCCAGGAGTTCCTGGAATTTTGGGGATGATAGCTCACAGCACAGGGTGTATTTTACTCGAGGCAATGATTTTTCGGGGGTTTTCCATTTTTTTCCGAAGAGATACTCCAGAAATGTCTCACGTTTTTCGCATTCTTTTTCGTCGCAGTTCGATGGCTTTTGTTTTATCACGGATTTTCCTCGGCAAAAATTCAGGAGAGATTTTTTTGGTCGTGGGAGAGGCTTTCCAAAATGTGGGTCACGACATTTTGAGGGTGATTCTCCGCATCCGGCCACTGGAGGATTTTCCGGTGGTGATAATTTTTTTGGCCTCTGTTTTCTCGTCCAAAAATTCTTGCTCAGAGGCTTGAAATTAACCTGGAGGTGAGTACCATCATTCAAATTATTATCCAAATTTTTTTGTTTATTTAAAAGTTTATTTCAGGGATTTACCATTTTTTTGTATAATCCACTGGAAATTTTTACTGACGCTCCAAACATTTTGACGGATGATAAAAAACTGAGAATCGTTTTCACATTCTCAGTTTTTTAAAATTGATTCTATATATTTTTTAATCATCATCAATTAACATCTTCATTGCATTCTAATTGGAGTAATTACTCCGTAGAAATTTGCGAGAACAACTCGAAACCATTGAATTCTTCTATCGAATATATCTCCAAAACCACTGGAAATACAAAAATTTCCAAAATAACCTTTTCCCGAGCCCTCAAAAAGCCCTCCAAAAAAGGTTCCTACAAAAATCTGTCTATCTCCCGCCGTTACCTCGTTAAAACCAAAAGAAGTACAAAAGAAATTCCCCAAAACCCTAAAACGCCTCCAGCATAAAAAACCGGTAAAATTTCCATTTCCCGCACCACCGATCACCAAAAAATCGGTAATTTCGCATGAACATATCCCCTAACAATTCTCGTCCCAGGATATGATTTATTCATCATAATTCCATAGACACCTCGACACACGGGACTCCTAGACACCTCGAAACCCCCGACCAGCTATCACAACAGAATTCCATAGCTTCCTCTGGTATTTCAACTCCCAATAACGTGAAATGCTCTCGTGTAGATTGATTCAACACCCCCTTCAGCCACCCCATCACCAACGGTAACTCCACCAGTCGACAAGCTACATCCCCCTCTTTTGGTGGAAGGGTGTTTACTCAAGACACGACAATTCATTACGTAATTGAATTGAACGAGGCCTTTTCGCTTTACCCCCTCCCCCCCTCCCACTTTCCCCTACCAAATTTTACCCCCTCGTACACATTTACCTCGATACACACCGGATGTGATCCAATCCTCCTGCGCAATCTCTTCAACTTCTCCCGTTCCAATTACCGTGCGACCGAATTAAACGATTAGTTAAACTCATTTCCGAGTTAGGGGGAATGAATAAGTAATCGGATTTCTCGTTAAGGTAATCACATGGGGTACCTGATTGGCCCCCGGGATTTTCGGGTATGGCTTCAGTTATATTTGTTGATTTTACCCTGTACCAACCCCCTCCACAGATTTTCCAATGGACATGTAGATTTCATGTACAAGTACTGGATTCACTGGGGGATTTCATACTCTCTTTGTCACGCTTCGGCTATTTTTAGGGGTTGGGGTTGTTTGCACCGACAATTACACTCACGGTAATGCAATCGGATTTAAATATTGGTGGATTTGACAAATAGGGGGCAATGGGGTACGCTCCTGGCGAGAGAAAATTTTAAGAAGAAATTATCATTATTTAAAAAATAAACGAAAAAATAGGAATTTATCAATTTTAAAAATTATCTTCGACAGAAAATCTCAATTTTCATTTCACTCATACTTTATTACATTTTTTATTAAATTACTCCGCCATTCATTACCAGAAATTACGCCATTAAAATACCCGATGAATAAATAATATTTTATTTTCTGTAAAAAAAAACAATTTCGAGAATAAATTTTGAATATTTATTGGACTTGTCATTAATTTTTCGATGTAATATTTAAAAAAAATATTGAGAATGAAGCAACAACAATTCGAGGACATCCGTAAAGATTCGACAAGTGCGGTATACGAGTTTTATTTAAAATGGTTGAAATGCTAATGACGAGATTTTCACGTTAAAGTGGATACCGGTGGGAGGGGCGTGATATGGTGGATTTGAGGGGTGAATTTGGTGGGGTAAAGTGGGTGTAAACCATCGGCAACGCCTCCCCGTGAATTTCTATTGGCCGGCGGTCCAATGGCGGCACTGGGGGACGCGTGGCGTCCCGACGCTATTTTATATCGAAAAATCCAGCTGAATCCGTCGGTATGTTGAGTTACGTTAGCGTCGGGCGCTGGATCGCCCCCAATGTGTTATCATCTTGGATATGGAGCAGCTAGCCCAGTTTGTGTCAAAGAGCTTTCATCATGCCAATGTCAAACCGTCAAAGTGTGCCAATGGAAATATTACACTCAGTGTTGCACATCTCATTGGATCCGTTGACAACTCAAACTCTAATCGTATGATTTTTATTTATACAATACATTTTTCACTGATCATACCATAATTCAGTGAAATTTTTTATCATTACAGTTTGTGCCAGTGATTATCAACTATTTCACTGCAAATCCCTTTTTATTCTCATTAATTCGGTTATTAATATATTTTTTTAGTGGTGTAATTGTGGTTTATTTGTGCGAAAATGTGTCAAAAGAATCTAGTTTCTAGTGATTTTTTTCTTTCGCAATAATTAAATGTTATTTAGAATTCCGATGAGAGGGGGATTGAGGGGGGAATTTTTTTCACGGCTATTCGTTTATGATTTTGACACTCGGGGAGTGTGATAATTTTTTTAAGTGGGGGATAATTAATTAAGAGGGTATTGATTTTTTCAGATGATACTTCACCCTCGGAGGGACTGGGTGAAATTGCTAGTGTGGAAACGTCAGAGCCGAATTCCCCGGAATCTCGTCTCCAGCCTGAGGATCTGTCCACTAAAATTCCGAAGGATAATGGGGAATTGTCAGTACCCTTGAAGCCCCCGGAATTGAAATTGTCAGTGAGAAAACTCCTGGGCTGCAGTCCATCTCCACCAGCGGTTCAGGATCGCTCGCCCAGTCCAGTGATCAATTCTGAAATAAAAACATCAGTCAATGAATTAACAGCAGAGGGACAATGTCAAAAGCACGAGGAGAGCAACAAGAGTGAGTCTACCTGATTAAACAATAATTAAATCCACCGACAGATCCAGAATTAATTGAAATCTCAGAATTTTCACTCAATCCCAACGAGCATTTTTTTTCGATCAGTTTTTCGGAGATATCCTCGCTCCGAAGGGAGACAGCAAAATTTTCATAAATACCTTTTTTCTAGCCGCCATCATTCTCTACAAAAAATGTACATAAAAAAATTTTCTATCTCCCTCCTATTCCGAGATATTCGCGGGAAACTGGAGTGTAAAAAAATGCAAAATCAGGTGTTTAGGAGATTGTGATCAATTGATATTTTAAGCTGCAGATTTCAATTAAATCAGGTACTCAGGTATTTATTCATATTAAATCGTTGTTATAAATTTATTGAAAGTACATGATGCGTTTCAAGGGCTGGAATGGATCTTCCGGAAGGTCAGGGCCTATCCGTTGTTTTATTATTCACGAGATTGTGCCAATAAAGCTCAGATGTGATCGACCCGACGGTGTAACGAGTACAAATGTAATGATCTCTGACGACTCAAGGTTATGAGCCCTTCAAGGGACTGTCGAGTCATCCCTCGTGTTCACCCTCGAGAGATAAAAAAATTTCGACGAGAATTTTTTTCTGGAAAATCCGAACCAACGATTTGAATTCAAAAATAAATTTGAAGTGCAATTTTATCTAATTGCGTAATTCAATTGACTAATTGATTAAAACCGGTACATTATGCGGAGAGTAAGTGGAGGGTGTATTAGGTAAATTTTCCTGAAGTCTCGCAGGGGTGAAGGGGGTGGCCTTTGGGGTGATTAAGGTGAAATGCCCCTCTGACTAACGATGTCTTATAAAATAGCACCTCGGCACTTGCCTAAATTATATAAATCACCAGAGGTCTTCGTCAAGGGTTCTTAATCCCACCGTCAAGTTTCTCATCCAACTTGCAAAGTCTTCATAGAAGTCTCATACTTACTTTGCATTAAGTGCCCATTAATTACGTTGTGTACTGGTATAATTGCTCGAGTGTATTCTCACCTCGCGGCGTCACTCGTTATTATTACTTTGATACTTATTTCGTAAGGGGGAAAATTCTCAAAAAAAATTGAGACATTTGTGTTAAGACGTGCCTGCTCGACAGAAATTAATTCAACATTTTAGTTCAACACAATCAACTTTAATTCAACATCGTCTGGAAATTCTTTCACGTCTTTTTAATACAGATAAATTCAACCTGTCGTTTCAACTCATCAACTTCTTATGGAAATTGATTCTACAAGGGGAATCAATTGTACACAAGATAATTAATTAATTGAATCGATTCAAGAATCTCAGGTGTATTGAAAATGTTAATTTTGGTTTTTAGTGTTGAAATAAAAATAAATAATGTAAATGTCAAGATAGAAATATTAAAAATATCGGAGAGCGATGGAATTTCAAGAAATAAAATGCTGTCGTATTAAATTTGCATTAAAAATTGGAAACGAATTTTATTGATATTTCGGGGGCATAAGACTCCCCAAAGCAACAATGAAAATTAAATCCTCTACAATTCATGAAACCCAAACGAGGCATATGCAGGGGGTCGAGGGTAAATGCCGGATGATTTCGTCCCGCAAAAAATAAAACAAACCGAGGAAAAAAAAATGCCCTGAAGGGGATGCCGGAGAGGGCGCCACAATAATTGAATTAGCAACCCCTTGTGTCCGAGTGTGATTGCCTCGGGTTTTCTCCCAGTGTAGCAGAGGCAATATATACGGCAATAGCTGTCGTTTATTTCATCGTATGTTGAATCAAAATCACAACGTAAAACTCGTTTCAGCATTGTCAATTTCGATTTAATTATCTCATTAGAAATTCCAGTTGCAGTGGTCCTTGGATTATAAACTTTCAGTCTGAATTACATTTTTTAGATTATTCCTTCGAATGGTTTTTAAACCCCGGAAATATGAGGAAAAAAAAATATGAGAAAAAAAATACAGGAAAAGGCACGTGGGGAACGTAATCGTGGGTTAAATAATTATTTGAGTAATTGTTGTCGTAATTATTTTATTATTTACTCTGGAAAATTGACGGTATCATTACGTTTTTTTTTTTGGAGCTCGTGGAATTTTTCTGGGGAATTTGAGATGATCATGAAAGATTAATTTTCTGGGAAACATTTTTTTTTTGTTAATAAAAGACAGAGGGATATTGATAAATTTGGGGATTGACCAAGTGAAACTTGTAGTGTCCGATGTGCGAGGGGTGGAAAAAGGGCGTTCAAGCGATGGACCATAAATAGAAGAAGAATAAAGTGGAAAAAGTCGAAAGTAAGGTCCAGCCGTACCCCGGACTGATCTACTGCGCCACTTGTATTTCTTCCTCACTTCTTTCACACCAACTCCTCATATTTATTATTTTACTTTAACCCGAGTGTTAGGGGAGGTCTAGGGGAGAAAAAGTATACAAATGCAACCGGCCAAAAGCCGTCCGAGAAAAGGGGAAGGCCAGATTGCTTTTTGATTTGCGTTTAATCGAGAAAAGTTATGGGACGAGCTTGTGAGATGGCATTTACGGTGCACACGAGGTGGATATTAAACTATAAATTCATGAAACTACTGCTGACAAAAATTTCCAACAGGATTTCAATCAAAAAGTATGATTTATCCCGTAGAAATAAATTTCATCTTAATCTAAAAAATCGTTGTACCTAAAAAAAATTTCAATTCAACTTGAAAAATACTTCGATCCCACAACTTTCACATCCGACTTAAAATCCTCAAACTGACGATTGAATAATAATTATTACGTCTTCCCCGTGGTCGATGGTCTAATGCTAGACGATCAGATGATCTCACCTAATTGTGAAGATGCCGTTGGCACGTGACTAGGGGAGAAGGAATTTATCACCCGGAAAGACACATCGTGCGAAATGAGGTGTGAAGTGAATACTTATTTTTTTTAACTCCCTTTTGCTATTTGCAAATTGATCAGGTACTGCCAACTGTCGTGGTAATGGCAGTGGCAATGGTAAACAGCGGAGATCAAGAACAAACTTTACCCTGGAGCAGCTTGCCGAACTGGAAAGACTCTTTGACGAGACTCACTACCCGGACGCATTCATGAGGGAGGAGTTGAGTCAGCGGTTAGGATTGAGCGAAGCGAGGGTGCAGGTCTGGTTTCAAAATCGAAGGGCCAAGTGTCGAAAGCACGAGAGTCAACTTCATAAAGGTACCGTGGACATTTTTTTTTCGATTCAGTGAATTTTACAATTTCTACCTCGGAATTCTCGTTCTTAATCCTAATCCTATTTATAATCCTAATCCTAATATTATTAATAAGCCTATTGATAATGGTAATCATAATCCTATTAATAATCATAATCCTAATCCTAATCCTGATTTTTCATATCGAGTCATAATCCTAATCCTGAATTCATAATTTTCATGGTGAAATTTATGGGTTTAAATTCCGATCGTCAACATAAAATTGCTCGATTAGGAATTCAAGATGAAGAATTCCTAATCGAGAGTTCCTGATCGATATGGAGCAACTCCTGGATTCACAGGATAATTTATTGAACTTAATTTTGTTCTTTGTGGTAAGGAGTTGCAGGTGGAATGGTGCTGGCTCCTAGAAGTCCACCGACACCTTTAGAGTCCTGTCGAGTAGCACCCTATCTTCCGGCCTTGAGACTTCATCCTCCACTTCAACCATCATCCAATGTCAATCCACCAGCATCAGGACCAGGTTCAGCATTTGATCCGGCAGTGCTGCATTATGCAGCAGCTGGTGGACTCTTCTGCATACCACCGAACAGCCACTCTCATGCACATCCTCTGAGCCTTGCGGCATCTCTAGCCGCTGCAGCAGCGAGATCCAAAAATAGTTCAATTGCCGATCTCAGGCTCAAAGCTAGGAGGCATCAGGAAGCACTCGGGCTTGATAGGCCTTCCTAAAGGTCTGTTAATGTAATTAATAAAACGAAAGATGTTTTTTTTTTGTGTGGCTGAGGAGGAAAAATCTAGGCGACTGTGATGTGGGGATAATTTTCGGAGTGGATGACCCGAACTCCAACCAGAGGAACTCCAAATTCCAAAACGTCAATTATATTTAAAAAAATCCTGAAAAATTACACTAGAGTTCACGAGGCTCATTATTAATTCACGTCTCAGGATAACGGAACTCCGTGGAATTCCGTGGAATTCCTTACTGAATTCCTGTTTGATTTAGCTGGACTCGCGTCTGATAAAATGCTTACGTGTCTCTGAAAGATCCAAGACATAATTCTCCAGATATGATTCACCGTCGGGTGGACACAGACCTCGGACTTGTTCCACTGCGGAGAACCTAATGGATCGAGAGTTCCATGAGAGTGAGGGAGTGAGGAAATTGTAGGGGTGGTAATGTTGGCAATGCGGGAGGGGGTGTTAGAGGGTTGGTGGGAGAAGAAAAGTGGTGGAAAGGGGTGGCAAGAGGGAGAGGGAAATGGGGGAAGGGCGCTAATGCAATAACGCAACGCCACGCGGATAAATCAAGCAGCGAACCGGCGAACCGTCGGGCCTCTGCAACACACCGGGGCGTAATTGTGTTATCTAGGCTTTCCCCAGTCCCTGGGGCGCCATTATATCGTGCTATGCTGTAGTCTTGTACACAGCGTTCAGCATATTCCATCTACTTTTGTCAGTGTGTGGTCCACACACTCTCACAACCGCAGGTTTACTCAAAGAGTCGGTTGTAAGGGGGTAAAGGGGGTTGGCTAAGCAACCCAATGGGAATTCTCTAATTTTCATCCACCTCTCGAGGACTTCAGTGTCAATTTGTCGTGCCATTACTGTCTTTGACTTGCTCTAATCAGAAGATTTACCAAATTTTCGGGGGTATGAGGTGTGGCGAACATTTTTTTGGAGATGATTATGCTTGGTGATTCGTTAGTTCAGGTTAGTGATCTGATGGGGAAGAAAATTGTGGATCAAGTGGATCAAGTGGATCAAGTCTGGACGCGGGTCTGGTAGTCACTAGGTTTGCAGGCTCGAATCTTGCGAGAATTCCCCTTTTTTTCAGGGATTTCTTAGGAATTCGTACCTGAGTTCTTGTTCTGAGTGGAAATTCAGGAATAATGCCTGAATATAATCTAAAAATATAATTCCATTCCTCCAATTAGATCCCCGTTTTTCTATAAAGCGTTATTTAAAATGATATCATTCCTCCAAGTGACAAGTGTTATTCAAAAGGAAATAAAAAATCTTTTTACATCACTTAACCCCAGGGAATGACCCCTCGAGACGCTTGAATAATATACAACCCCATTTTCGTGTTCCCCGGTATAATTTCATCTGTATGAAAAAGAAGGGAAGAGATTCACCCGTTATTTCAGTCAGACTTTTAAGAAGTTTTTCTATCGCTGGAAAATTGGCCGTCATTTGGGGTGAACTGCTCGTGGAATTCTCATGGACTTTTATCATCTTCCTCCTCAATTTTTTATCCAGTACTCTCCGTATTTCTCCATGAAATATTTACTACACCGAGTGAAAATCCCCCATCGATACAGTTTCGACATATTTTCATAAACCCACACGTTAATTAATTAAATCCTTCCAACTGAAGAAAATTCCTCTTCATCAAAAGATTAAAAAGTAATCACCACATTTAATCGAATTATTAAAACCCACCGGTGTATTTGATATCGAGCACTTTGAAGTAATACACTCGTAACGTTTACCCGCCCCTTAATCTAATCCTGAGAATAATCTAAAATTCATGACACACATAACTGCCAGGCGATGATATATCTGGCTGGGAATGGTGAAGGTACCAGTGCTTTTGCGCACCGCCTCTATTTCCCACCCTCTCTGCAGCAATCGCTGGTATTATTATTTAATACCAAACAGGCGAGAATCCAACATGGGCTCTCACTATTCGTAAATCACCGCGTATTTTCACCCCCATCCGATAATATTTTCCACAAATTTTCGATCAAGTCTTGAGTGATGATTCTTCCAGGACCGCCCCTAAACGAAATAGTAAAATACAATTAATAAGTGCTCCTGCGGTCTGGATGTTTCATCGTTTCAAGGGGTGAAAACCCCACGTTATTATTCCCTTCTCAATGTAATTGATCGTCGTAAAACTGTTTTCTGGGGATATCATTGTGCAGTTAGATAATAATGATGATGATCCTAACGACTGGTGAATGGATAAATTCAAGAGAATTATTCATTTCATTATGAATTAATTCCACTTGGAAAATCATTCCTTTTATACAATTTTCCCCATTAATTATAATTAATCATCACAGAGAATTATTGAAACGATGGATTTTTTTTTACTTGAATGATTGAAAATCGGGAATGAAGATTTTCGTTTGATTCGTGTCTTCTCCATTTTTTTTTTCCGGAAAGAATTGAAGGGGAAAAAGAGCGGAATGTTTCGGTCTCCGGTGGTTCTAATGCCGAATCAATTCTCGTAATAGTGTCGCAGTTAAGGGATGAAATCGAGTAAAGGGGGATGTTTTCCAGGGATACGGGTCATTACAGCACCTGTCCCTGTATGTAGTTGTATCATGGTATACAAGTGAATGAGGGTGGAAAAGTACCCAGTAAAGGCATCTAATGAAGAGAAGCAATCACTTAAGCCAAGTCGTTCAGAGCTCCACTAGGAATACGTTTATCCTATGGTAGGGGATGCCTACACTTTACGCCTTTTCATTCCCTTTTATTCTGTCCCCCTAGTCCCCCTAGTCCCCCTAGTCCCCCTAGTCCCCCACTTTTATCCCCATTTCTAGGCCCTTATGTCGAGGGAATATGTCCACTAAGAATGTCTCAAGGTTTCCCAGTTTGTTTTTAGTTTTATTTTCTTTAAATTCAGAACGCAATACTGAAAAATATTTCAATAAAAATTATAGATTTATTGAAAATTTATTGGAATTGGGGATTACTGATATCGCTCAATCTGCATCTTCAGAGCAACTATATTTTATTTTCTTTTGTATATTAAAAAGATGAATTTACATTTTTGAATGATTGACGTGCAACATTTAGATTCGTAATAGAATGACTGAAAACAAGAAAATAAATGAGAACAACTGGAAGTCTCGTGGCAAATAATAATTACAACGAAATTCTTTCTATATCGATGCTTACCTAGTTATCATTCTGCATAGAATATAATACAAGTGTTTTACTATCAATTGAGTGGCTGAAGAATTAATACACTCTTCTCTTTTTCTTGTCATTATTTTCTTCAGTGTATTCGTCGTTTTGTTCCATAGGAATATACAATGCATTAACGACACGTCAAAGACAAGTAAATGCTCACAGGTGTTTCAGGATAAATTGTTTTTCATTCGGTGAATTCGCGTCGCAGGGAGAGGATGAATCAGGTACTAGGAACAGTCCAAGAGGTTCAAACCCTTCGGTGAAAGATATCATTCATTGGATATATCAATTGAACAGATAAATCTGGAGATAAATTATGTGAAAATCAGAATAATCGGGAGTAAAAAATTACCAGTAATTATCCAAAAGTTGTAATGACACTATTAATTTGAGGGAAAACTTACCAAAGGGTGAGAACCCACTCCGAAAACTGCCCGCACGAGACATTACGATTAAATATAATACACCGTATAGTAATTACAAATAACATAGTGTAACGTAGTATTAATTAAGAAATATGTTAAATAATTATCCAACCATGAGTATGGCTCAGTCTATTACTAGTTTCATGCAACAACAACAATAAAGATACAACAATATATTTACTCGTGTGGTATTTTGTTTAAATTCAATTCCTCTATTTATTTTTTTTTATTAATGGATTTTTCTCGACTGATATTTACCACTGAAAAAGGCCCTCAAATAAATAACGTCTCGAGTTATTAATTACAGATTTAATTAATTGATTAATTAATAGACGGAGCCACATCTGTCTTTGAAGAGCTTTTGCTTTAAAAAAAAAAAATTAATTCATTTTTCAACGAAGACCTTCTAGCTTGAGAAATTCAAGAGCCATGTTTCTGGATATATTTTTAACTACTTATGAATTTTCCTTAATTAAGGGATTAACTACCTGAGCTTTAACTCGCAAGTTATGTTATTAATTAAAAAACAGTGTTTTTACTTAGTCTATTAAAAAAATATAATACAACTCGATGTAAGTCAACGATTTTTCCGAGTCGCTCTGGCATTTGGTTGAATTTTTTTTTTTCACGATTAATCGTATAACAAAGTGACGTCAATATGACAACAACTTATATTTACAAATGCAACTTTATGAAATTGGCGGTGATGTACCATTAGAGGAGGAAATTTAATGGAATTGCTCAGATAATTGAAAATTTAGGGAATATTTATATTCTGAATTCCTAAATTCTAATGGTAAATCACGAGCCACTGGAAACGCTCAGTAAATTTCACTGAATTCACAGATTTTCCAAAAATGCATGACTCCATCTTTATTATCAAGCTGTTCAGTTCTTCAGATATAAAAAATATTAATATCACAAAATAAGTGCGGGCAGAGGATGGAAAGGACCAGAATGAGGGGATAATCTGGTGATTATTAAATCACCGATTGGCAATAGTGGATTAAGTCAGGAGCGAACGCGAATCGATGATTTTATGTGATATCTTCACCGTCTTTGACACTCACAGATAAAACGTTATCATTTCCATCGGAATAATTGCAAAAGCAAAAATGAAATGTTCTACTTCATCGTACATTAGTCGTCCATGTTTTTCCTCAAATTTTTATTCTATTTCGATTTTTGATAGTAATAATCTAGTGAGACTTTACTATTGTTTGAGCTCTCGTCTCCGTTATTGGACAGGAGAAAAAAAAAAGTGAACAAAACTTGAGGCTCAATCCCTCATGATTCTGTTCTAATTGTTAAATTAAAGTCATTGACAAATTTTCAGTTGATAAAAGAAAAATCGAATCGTTGTTGCGAGTACAATTGATGATTGACTTTCATTAACGTTTCCATTCCATAGATTTCACGTCATAGATTCAAAACTGTGAATAACTGTTGCTAAAAAATTAAAATTACAATAAAAGAGAAAATAATAAGACGGCAATTGTGTGATCTGAAAAAAAATTTTTATGATTGAGCCCTCAATGATATATTTTACAGTAAACTGCACTCATTGACTGGTTTTCTTCAATTTTCTCACATAGAAATGGAATTATCGAGTAACCTAGTATCACAATATACGAGTTATTTGTTTGAAAAATGTTTTTTTTTTCTTTAAATTCATGAACGGAATGGCACAGCATGGACGTGTCCACTTTATTATTTCATGCAAAAATATGGAATTTCATAACGTTTCTCATCTAGTCACATTTTATTTCAGTTTATACATATTAATTAAATCCCTACTCATCTAATAATTGATCACGTGTCACGTAAACATAAAAAAAAATCACATCTAATTCTTCAGAACCATAAAAAAAGGTGTGGCCAAATTTTACTTTCAAAAGTTGAGAAAAAAAAAATTCATCCTAAATTTCATCTCTCATTACTTTAAAAATTCGTTATTTTACACTAGCTAATTCTCCTCATCCCTACAAAATTCTAAGAACATCTCCACTCCTTTCTCCCTAATTTCTCGAATGACCTTTTCAATTGGAAAACCTAGAAAAAAATCGTTCGTACTCTACCTCTCGAATAAAAAAAAAATCCATTCCTTCAATTACATTATTCGACTAAAAAAAATCATTTCACAGCACGTTGAACTCTATAACGTGATATCTATGCCTTAGCGATCTAGAAAACAAGCTGATCCTCTGGAAAAAAAAAAAGTAATGAGAGTAGCTGAGCTACTCCACGTGCTGTCTCTCGTTACAATTTCAAGTGTATCAATGATTTTACTTCTCGTAACTCGAGTTTATCAGCATGACAACAATGCTGAAGGCTTGAACAAAAAAAAATTTCACAACTGTGTAGCATTGGGTACCATTTTATCGAAATATTGTTATTTTAAACGGTAAAATTGCAGGACATGCCCCAAAATTTTTCTCAATGTTTTATCGAAACGTAGCCTTTTATGTTTTTTTAATGTCAACCCTCCCATCCCTCCCTCCCTCCCACCCACCCATCCCACCCCATTATCTCGGCCTTAATTGTTGTTAATTAGTTGATGTTTGACTCGATCCAATAAATCACTTTATTACAAATTGAAGTCTCACCCCCTTTTTTAAATCATTCTCAATGTTTTATCTCACCCTGATTCCAACTTTAGCCACATCTGTAGCTGGCATTCCACGAATTTGCCCCCAATCCCCTCCCCCCTTTCCCCTTTGGGCTGGACACTGGATTCACCGGTGGCCATGACGTATTTTGACACTCAACGACGAACTCGTTACGTCGATTATTTTGATGAGATGAGGCCGTGGTTTCACCCACCCACCCTGTCCACCCATTTTCTATATTCCCCGCCCATCCCCGATCGGCCTTCCCCATTAAGTGGCCGTCTGAAAAATATTAATCACTCGTTAATTACATTTATTTAAAAAACCATTACAATTCCATCGAATTTTTTTTTTAAATCCAATGGAATTGGATCTCGCAATTTGAGCATGATAATTAATTACTTACTATAATCAGGCGGGGTCCTTCAGACTCCGTACATATTGTGAAGTCGTTCGCCCAGTGGTGGTGGAAATTGATCGGAGAATCGTTTCCAATTGTCAGCTCCCACTTGGTTCTTAAAACCATGGAGAATCTAAAAAAAAAAATAGGACGAGGATTTTATATGATTATTTCATATCATTGTAATTTGCAATTATTTAATAATTACCTTCTGAAACATGTCTTTCAAATCGTCACGTGGAGTTACCCAAGAAGCAACCGCATCACAGAAGAAGACAAAATCAGGCACCACACCAGCTGGATTGACATTGATCATCTGACACATGCCCCTGAATGCCGAATCTTTCTCCTCATTGTCACGAATATTTCTCAGCGATATGCACCTATCAATAAAAAATGTTTCGCCAGTAAAAAATAATGATCTAATCTCAATATCAATATAAATATCAAATTGAAGAAGAAGCTATTGCTCGAGTTATATCCAACAAAATTTGTTAGTCACGTTTTAGGGAAACTGTAGCCTTCGTCTGACTATCGAATCCAACAGTAATGAGAGAAATATTTATTAAAAAAAAAGTAACAATGAGGAATATTTGATGGAGAGCAATGAGACGAGGATTTTTATTTCACTCTCGAAAGAGGGGAAACGCCCATTTTTCGCTGAATATCTGAAAAATTGAGATATTCGTTTAAAAAATTACGCCATTTATTTATTAAATTGCAGTCATTCCACTCCGATGTTATCATTTCCCTTTTTTCGTTAATGAAATTGTAAAATGACAGATGATTATGAAGCATTCATGTTTTCCACCTTTTAAGACCAAATTATGTTAATCAAATAATTTTGAATAAATATTCTGTTAATAAATTCCACTAAAACCAATTGAAACGAATAGAACAACTCAACTTAACGACTTGGAGATCATAAGAGCAGGTAAAGATTAAAATGATCAATTATTCCTGCAGATTGAAATACTCCAAGCCTTCGATAATTCACGTACGAAAAAATATTCATAAAAAAATTCAAAACCCCAATTCCATCTAATTGAAACGAAAAAATTCAGTTCATTTTTGCCATTTTTTCCCTTCAAATCCAAAAGTATCAGCAAAAAAATATTGACAAAAATGAAATGAATTTTTGTCCAGAGAGCAGTGAATTTCCAGATGATATTTTTCCCCACGTCCGAATGAATAAATAATTGTAATGATAAAAGGTGCTAATAATAAAATAGAAATATAATTAATAGAATATAATAATAAAGAAATTTACACACCACTGTCGGACAAACTGCTGTAACATGGGGGCGACGTCTTGGGGACACACATAACCTAGGCGACCGATCGTAATCGCTATTTGCGGTTTTTTTCAGTTTTTCAGTAAGGTAGACAAGTGAAGTGAAGTGTAGTGAAGTGACCGGAAACACAAACAATAAGACAAACTGATAGCGAACCAACAATCAACTCAGGTAAATACAATATGCTTATAATAAATGTTAAATTAAAAAAATTATAACAGATTCATCTCCTCACTTCAATCATTTATGTTCTGTTCTGATTAGTTATTGAAAATAATTAGACAATGTGAAGAAATACAGATGAAACGCATTGGGATACCGACATTTACGCAAATACTGTGCTATCGTAGCTGCTGAAAATTAAATCAGAAGTTAAGGAGCAGCGTGCGAGCCTATAATAAATATTTAGGCAATCCAAGTAAATTTTCAGTTATTCAATGAATTTTTACACCTTCAATCATCACAGAGATTAATTACTTGGATATCCTTAATCGCACTGCAGTTTTTCTTTTATTTTCTGTATTTTTCAGTGTAACTGAAACTGGAACTTCAAATTAAACGTTTTGAAATAAAAAAAAAATAATCAACTCATTTTTTAATATCTACGACCCCACATCTGTTGAAATGCTGTGTAAATAAAATTAATACATATTCCACTGGAAATTAAACGAAAGTACATGGGTAGTTCAGTCAGGGTGAACAGCGAGTGTATGACACAATGAAATAATAATTTTAATCATTGATATATATTTGGGACTCACCGGTGTTCTCCAGGAGGGTTTTTGGTGTGTTGGGACGATTTATTATGTCGATTAGCTGAGTTATTATCAGAGGAATATACGAGCTCGTGTTTTGCCCTGAAAATATAATAAATTCATTGAATTAGTGGGTGAATGAGGAATCCAGAGAATCCAATGACAAAAAGATGAATCTCATTGTTCGCTCGGGGCTTGATCCCATTCATCTGATGAGTTTATTGATTGGAATTGAGAAAGTGACATCACAAAAAAAATTGACCGCAATAACTGAACCTATTTATATAATTGAGAATCTGTCGTAATCGCCAAATGACATTTACTGATTGAGTTTATAAAGTTCATCCCAGTGGAATGACAATCTCTTTATTTAAGTCCACGACTTCAACACTGAATTATTAAATTCCATAAATACGATTGAATTCCCAACAATTTCAAAACTAAAATGAATTACTGAAACACAGAATAATTAATTAAATAAAAAAATGAAAAACACTCACCTAATTTAATAGAAATTTCACCAATAGCCCAGGAGGCGTTGTTGCACACAGAAATGAAGGATGGATTAAGATTCTGTCCCAATATCGGCATAAACTCAGCTGCAGCATGAGAAAAAAAAATCCGATAAAATAACGGAGATTATCAGTTATGAACTGGAAATAACTGATAAAAGATGATTGAGATAAATGGAAAACTTCTTACGTATACATGTAACAACGTGTTGGAAACAAGCCTTGGTGAGATCCCCCAGCAAAGCAAAGCTGCTCTGTCTGACCTCAGGTGTTGGATCCTGCATGCACTGATACAACAACTGCATGACATTACTATTCACAACCAATCTCTCGATATGTCCATCGAGTCCCTCAGCAAGTCCACTCAAAAGATCGAGTGCCACAATCATAAAATCCTTATCAGGTGCCTCAAATTGATCTGGACTCTGGGTATTGGCGATGTGTTGATTGAGTGTTTGTTCAACCAGTGACACACATCTCCTGTAGACAGGCTCGCAATAGGGTAGAAATCCAGATTGAAGTGCAGTGGCAACTGAGGACAAACACTCGAGGAGAGGAAAGAGATCCTTGTCCTCATCCTTCAAGACATTCCACTTATTGATCAACGGTGGCATCAAGATGTTTATATAATCAGGTTTATTGAGATGATGACCCACAGATTCAGCGAGTGTACCAATGGCATCGTAAAGAATCAGGAGATTTTTGTGCTGATACTTTCCAAAAGCAAAGACCAGTGTCTCCAGGATGAAGCCAAGATAGGGAACGAGTTCAGTGCATGCTTCTTCCTCCAGAGTGGCAAATGCAGAGCAAGCAGCTTCCTGGACCCTCTTATTGCCATCGAGAACTCGTTTTAAGAGTTCAGTCATCAGTGGTTTGAGGTATGTGTCGTGTGGCTGGGCACAGACCCAGTGGGAATATCTGCTGAGGGTCCAACAAGTTATCGCCCTGACAAGTGCTTTCTTGTCACTGAGACATCCAATGAGATAAGGAATGAGTTCAGACAGATGTGGAATCATTCCATCCATGCAGCCCTCGGCAATGGCACCTAGTGCCAATATTCCAGACTCCTTGACCTCCCAATCCTGATGGAATAACGTCTCCTTGAGTATTGGTACCAACACTGGAAGCAAATCCTCCCTGAAGACACCAGCCAATACATCGAGTGCAGCGGCTGAGCATTTTCTCAAGTTCCAATCACTCAAGGAAGAGTCATCATCACCGCCATCTTCAGCGTCAGCATCGTCATCGCAGCCTCCATTCTCCTCAGAATGCTTGGTCGATGGATGAAGTGCATGATGTGTCTTGGATTTGTGAAATCTTGGTCTAATGTCCTCCTCCCTGTCAGGAATCATTTCGTCCTCCTCCACATCACCCTTCAGAAGAATAATATCAATCTCTGAGTACTTCATACCACTAACGAGGATAGGAATGAGTCGTGGAAGGTGGGGAGCAAGTGCCTCATTGCAAATCTCCTGCTCAGCAAGAGACAGCCAAAATTCACATGCCTCCAGTGCAACTCCTGCATCACAATCTTGAGTCCTCAGGAGCATGTACTCGATGATATTTTGCATGTGCGGTATCAGTCTGTCAATTCGTACCTCCAGGAGCATCACCAGTGCTCGGCAGACGTTTTTACGGACCTCTGAGTCGTCGTCGTTGGCTAAATGGAAGAGATTCTCGAGGAAACCGTCGATGTGAATCATCAGGGCTTGGGTTCGACTGATTATGAATTGATTGACACATGCTATTGCGTGCGAACGAATTTTTGGACTTGTGTGTCTGAAGAACTGGAGGAATTTTGGGATCAGGACGTTCAGGGGACGATTTAGGGCGTCTGAGTCCAGGAGTTCGGCTGAGTCCTCGCAGATTTTTTGGAGTGCTCCAAATGCTCCCTCGCAGACATTGTAGTCTTGTGAGTCCAGCATCTGGCAGAGAGCTGGGAGGAGCTCTGGCCATGTTGTCAGCTCGCCTTTTGAGGCGATTGTTGTTATGAGAATGCCCACCGTTGCTCGAATCATTGGGGACGGATCGCCCACTGCTAGGAGGCATTCTTGCTTTATAAATGTTGTTACTTCTGGAACGAACTTCTGATAGTGCGCTCGAACGTTGTTCTTCAGGATCAGACCGCTTAAGGATCTTGTTGGCACATCTGAAAAAAAATTCAAACATCGTGACCATTTTTTATGGAATCTTGTAGAATAATTCACGAGATGAGGACGATTGACTTGAATTTTTAAAAGAAAAGAGACGATTATTTTTATTTTCTGAAATGTTCGTCAGTGATATTTTAGGCTAGATAAATAATAAATTTACCTTCAGACGTGAGTTTCGTCAGCACAAAGATGAGATAATTATTAAAATCCGGGAATTTGTTCAACTCCTCCAATTTCTACACAAATCTTTGTTAAGAAAAATATCACTACAATTAATTCCATCCGAGAGCAGGTAGTCTTTACAACGAGAGGTTATAAACCCGTCCTTTCGCGATCCCAAGAAATCACTCAACAAACCCTAACCTGTCCGTCTCACATTCTACTGTAATTTTTCCATTACAATCTTATTTTCCATCGATTAGAAACTCAACCACAGGCCAAACCAATCAATACCTCCAATTCCATCTTCCGAGGTTAAAACTCCACGAAAGAAAAAAACCTCAAGAAATCGTCTGTAACCCCGAGAAAATTCCACTTTATCCACAATTTTTTCATAATCTCCATTTTCTAAATTCCCTCACTTTCAAAAATGAAGGAATACTTCGCTATTCAAAAATTCCGAAAATTTCGTCCATACAGAGTCCAACAAAAAATTAATTCCCAAAACCTCAAATTTTCCCATCCGAAATAAATAAATTTTCTCAAATAAAATTTCAATTCTCCCCGGAAAAAAATGATGTGCCAAATAAATTTCCCACCAGCGAAAAAATCCAGATTTCAATTGCCGACATCTCCCCAGAATAACCACTGCCAACAAAATTAACTCCAAAATTAATTTAGCAACAGCAATTATTCCCTCAGTGCAATAAAGCCCCGGGTGTAGACCAAAAAATCACCGGATCCGTCGTGAATACCTCACGACAGGTGAGTAATTTCGTAGAAAAAGAAAAAAATGAATTACCACCCGGCAAATATCCACATCCTTAATGAAAAAAAATTTGTCAATAAAAGCACGCCCTTGGCCGCTCATCGACCTGTCGTGCAAAATAGCTTCAAGACATACCTCATTTGCTCCATTGAAATGAGTGATTAATTAATAATAAAAAAGGATACTTGTTGTACAGCTCTCTGAGTTGCTGTGTCCGGACTTTGTGATTCCTGGAGAAGTGTTAGAATTTGTCTGAGTCCTTCCTCCTGCGGTTGCCACGCCATTTTCATCGTGTTTTTCAATAGCACCACTGAACAGATCTCAGTCCTCACCGGAAATTCCCCACGTCTGCCCCCACCATCGCACCACGCCAGCATCGATAATTCAATTTTTTTTTTCAAATATTTTCCCCGTCAATTTTACCTAGATTCTTTGGTGATCAATTTTTTTGAGAGCAATTGGACTTTTCGAGGGGATCAAGAAGAAATTAGGAATTGTTTGAGAAAATTCTGAGGGTTTTGTGGCATTAATGGGACGACATTTGAATTACGTTGTACTCGGGCACGGAGAGCACTTCCGGTTGCTTCTGGATTTTCGGGATGCGCACGAAAAATCGTTTGTTTGAATCGAAAACGAAGAAATTTCATTATTTCTTCAAATTTGTTATGAATATTCATAATTTATTGAATTGTAATCACTCAATTTTGAGGTTTATATCGATATGAATTATTTTTTTGATAGGAAATTATCTGAAATAATAAATTCTGATAATTACAAATACCTCCACTTTTATTATTTAAAACCACATTTTCAAATTTACAATTACCTTCATTAGCAAAGAGTATTATGGAGTCAATTATAAAATCTAGTCATTAAAACGATTAAGTCAATCGGTGAATGAAAAATAGAGTAAAAATATATAAATCATTGTGTCATAATTGGTGTTGATAAACAGCTTTGGCTCTCCATATTTGAATAGCATTTTCGGCGGACGCGGCAAGTACCTCGTTCAAATAATGCATCTGCCGAGAATAAAACAAATTAATTAACAGATTAATTAAAAGCTAAAGAATTTATTTATGAACTTATTAGGAAGAGAAATTTTTGTTTGAGACATGAAAATTTGGATTATTGAATTTTTTATTGACTCAAAAAATATTTCTCTCACTATCGATGGACTTACGTTAGCTACATCCCCATGTTTGCATTCAAAATCAACAATACTCTGGGGTGGATCTGTTGCACCCCATATCCTCACAGTTTTATCAAGCGATGCAGTCATCAAACTCCCGGCAGTTGCGTGAATCGCAGTAATTCCCTTCGTGTGCTCAGTCTTGTATGATTTTAAAATATTGAAGTCATTGTTCTCCTCGAGTACGTGAATATTAGAATTGCTGTCGCCCATGTAGACGAGTCCATTGTGCATGAACATACTCATGGCAAATGAGTCCTTAGCCAGCTGGATTTTTAATAACAATTAAATCTATTCAATTATGACTATAAAATGTATAATAATAAAAATTCCAGGAGATGAGATCGGACAATCGAATTAGTTCTCACCAAAAATGTTTTCATGACAGCTCCAGCCCTGACATCCCAGACAGATACAGTTTTATCTTCACTGGCAGACACAAGGTACTTCGAGTTCATGGATATTTGAATGACTGCTGCCTGATGAGGCGAATATCGAGCCACAGATTTCTCCATTCTCGGATCGAAAATTAATACTTTTCTGCAGGACGATCCAGTCGCGAGGAGATGCAGCTCAGGGCAAGAGTTCATGCACAACAGGGCACCCTGGACATTCATCTCGTGTGATTTAATAGGAGTTAAGCTGTTGCCAGTGACATCCCAGGATCGAATAGTTTTGTCCCAGCTGGAGCTGTAAATCACATCGTCCATTGACGTTATGTTCCAGATCCAGCCTTCATGACCCAGACCTGAGCATAACTGGTCACATGGCTCCTCCCCGGGTTGAGTGAGACTCCAGCAGATCAGGAGTCTATCTCTGCCACCGGTGATGCAGGTCTGTCCATTCTACAATTTAGGTGATAATGAGAAAATTGTAATTAGAAGATTAATGAAAATGAATATATTTACATTTATTAGCAAAACTGCATCAACAGTTCCGTAATGTCCATTTTGAAGGGAAAAAGTTTCGACTAAATCTCTGTTCTTCCATAGATTTGTCTGCTTTTCAATCGTGACGCATGATAGTTTCCAGAATAATTCGTCGTCTTCATCTGAGAGATAAATAAAAAAATCAGGTGAATGTCAGGAGTGAAAATGTCAAATTAATTCAGTGAAACGTGTGTTAATTTTGTTAATTGGATTTCGAGCTGTTGATTAATGAAAGCCTCACCAGGAGGTAAGAGTGGATAACGAGCATTGGGCCATATTCGGTTGATCTTCACTTTCCAAAACGAGTCATCCTTCAGAATTTCATAAAATTGTTTACAAACAAGTCCCAAATTATGTACTAAAGTGGAGGCATCGAGGAACGAGCATATGTGGAAGAAAATCTGCAATAAAACGCATATCTCTAAAAAAAAATTATATTTATTTTTGATTTTTCAATGAAGAGTTCGATGAACTCCAACACATCAACATAATAGGCCCATATAAGGGAATTCAAATGGCGATCGTCAGCTGATGCATTTGTTTTGGTCCCAAAAAGATTCCCCTCGCTTTAAAAAATTCATGAAAAAAATCCTGGAGTCCCTGAAAAATTATAAAAATTCTCACCTCCACTGGAAGATCCAGAAGTGATATATGTGAAAATAAAAATTCCTCGGGAAAATCCTCGACTGTCGAAACTTCAGATCCAGGATTGTCCATCGCCGAGGGAAGTTGTTTTTTAAAGCTATCTCTGCGCTTCTCATTCGAAAAAACTAGAACACTATTTATTTAACTTTAAAGAACTAATCTAGAACATTTTTATGGGGTTTTGGTTGTATTCCCATGAATAAATTCAGTTTTATTTGAATTATTATTGAGGTTAACGTTTGTAAGACGAAATTCACAGCTGTGGACTGCCAGATTTCTCGAATTCCGGAGATAGCCGATGTTCCACGATGCTTCAACGAATCTAATTTTAAATCGAAGAATTTTCTCAAGGCAGATACAAATTTTAACAAATAATTACAATTTTTTATTTATAAAATTTCCTAAAACAACAACATACGCCAGTTTTTCAAGATTGCGCCGATACAATTTCAATTGTCTACTTACAAATTCATTCGGTGATTAAAATGAAAAAAAATGTACATCCATCACAAATTAGATCTCTCGTTGCCACTGATTTTTCAAAAAACAATCATTTCTAAAAATCACAAAAAAATGCTGTGGTATCGAAGATATTTACCACATAATCTTGACTCATTTATCCGTCACTCCTTGAATTCTGAACTTCTCCTGGCAGTACCCCCAAAAATCACCACTTCGACGATAAAATGAATTTCTAATGCTTAATCAACGCGTCACAGGGTGAATAGGACTTGAAAACACCAGCATAATTAACCAATCCAAAAGTCATAACAGCTCCAACAAGTGATCCAACTTGAGTGGCGACTCCAATGTAATAGAGTCCCCTTCCAGGATCAGGCCTGAAGATGGTGGTAATGGCCATCTTGACGAATCCAATGAGTCCATTGACGAGTATCCAGAGGATAACAATCAAGTACTCTCCACTCCAGGATTTCTGCAAAGGTGGTGAAGGGGATTGCAGAGCAACATACAGCACCATCGACGAGAGAATTAAAATGCCTCCAGTGAGAATGGTGAGGGTCTTGAGAGACAGGGGTTTCCTCTGAATGAAGCCAATGGCCATCGATAACGGAGTGGCCATCGAGGCCAGAGTGACAGTCAAATGATACGCAACATTTCCATAAGGCAGACAAGAGTACGACTGAATTCCAGGGAGTGTTGCATGCCCCAGAAAGCATAAAACTGCCATAATGGTCAGGAGATAGCAGTAAGTCCTCCTGGACATTGCCCACCCAGCAGTTGTCTTGTAGCTTGGAGGTGCATTGGTATCCGTTGGCAGTGTCTCTGTACTTCCTGGAGGTTTTACAATTTCACCACGCGCCACTGGAAGCCTGTTGAGACCAATGAAGGACACCAGACTAATTGCCAGCATCGTTCCCACGAAGACGAAGAACAACTCGAGGGACAGTCTTGGCTCTGGGTAGAATGGCTCGAATGTGTGGTGTGGGGAGTCCTTTTGCGTTGTGTTTCGACACTCTGGATTGCCACCCACTCCTTGGATCAGGGCTACTGCACTTGGGATAAAACCACTCAGACCTTCGCCCACTAAGTAAGAAACTAAATAGATCTCTCGGTAATTTCGCATGTAAGGCATGAATAGGACTGACGATGTGCAGCCTACCACTGCTGTCAGGAACATCAGGCACAGGAGAGCTGTCGAGTGCTCTGAGTTGAAGATTATTGTTGTCTCTTTGTATGTCAGGGACATCAGGTAAATTGCAACTGTTGCTGTACCCAGGAGACCGTAAATTATGTAGTTGTCTCGGGTCCAGGATGAGAATCTGGAACTACAAACAAAAATATCATTTATTTATCAAATAATTCTCGTTGAATCGAAAACAAATGTTTGTTTGTTTCGATTGTTTATTGAAGTCAATATTTTTGTCACTGAAAAAGATAAATCTCCTCGGATTTCAGAGATAAGGCCTGGATTAATCTATTAAATCAACGACAAGGCCATCGTGAGAGATATAACTCATACAAATGACTCAATTAGTTTTACATCATTTGGTTTTTAATGACTTTTATCAGATAAGTCGAAAAACGCGTATCTGAATTTTCAATTGTCTATTTAAAATGTCGAAAAATTAATCGATTGATTCAGCTGATGTTCAAGTGAGAGAAGAACCAATTGAGCCAATTAATCAAGAAAAAGGCATCGACTTTTATTGAGATCAAATTCCATTCGCAAAGGCTATGCGATATCCGTATTAAATTCTTCGATAATTCCTTGAATTTATCGATTATACCGTTATTTAAAAAACAATTTACGTAATAAAATAAAAAATTCAGGTTGCAATAATTTTTTTTTTCATAAAATTGAGAATTTTTGCACTGGAGCTGATATGATAATTTTTGAAGGGTTTGAAGATGATTGATAATAATGTGGGAAGAATGAATAATTTATTTCAGTGTGAGGAAAATTCAGAAGTTTGAGTGATGGAGTTTAACATGAATATTGATGGAGGAACTAATGTACGATTTTCTTACTTGATGAACACTGTGTAGAGGATAGGACCCAGATTAGCCACTTGTACCAGCATCACCATGTGAGCAGGTAAACTCCATTTTTCAGGTGCTGTATTAACTAATAATGGCAGTTGTACATAAATACCATTGACACCGATCCAGGCGCCAATTCCAAACATCACTGCCAGCAAATCCACCAGCAATTTTCGATTGCTGAGACGTTGAACTAGTATATTACTCATCTTTACTTCAAGACGATCGTCTTCCTCCAGAAAATTAATAATCCTAATTAACTACAGCATCCAGATCAATCCTCAGACATCGAGGAATCAAATAAAATAAATTATAAATATTTTTTCTCGACTCAAGTCCATCAGAGTCACCAACAGTCTCCAACAGTCTCCAACAATCTCCAATGGAACTCTTGATAGTCTAACCTCCAATAATTGAATTTTCAATTAATTGCTGAGGTTGTTAGTTTGCATGAATTGTTGCAACTGTCATGTCACGTTTTGGGAATGTTTTTCTGTCTGTTATAATTATTTTTGATGATTTAAGGATTTTTCTGGAAGTTACATCAGCACTTTGAAGTCACGAGTTGAAAGGATTTTATCACTGCATCACTGTTTTTTATTTTGTTTAATTGTTGATTTAAGTACTTGGGTGGAGGGATTTTTTGGGGGTTGTTTTGAGGGGGAGTTTGCCAATTTATTTTTTGGAGCCGAAATTACCGAATTTTAGGACATTGTTGAGGTATTTGCTGGCAGCGATTGATTTTATCAGTTCGACGTACTGTCGGTAACAAGTCGACTGCTGTTTTTTTCCAGGGAATTTATACCCAGAGGGTACACGGGTACAGTCTTGAAAAATAATTAGTCAAATGACACCACGACAATACCCGATTACGACTAATTACAATTTTTTTTACATAATTTGAAACAATTTTTATCGGGAAAAAATGAATCTACTTCTTTGAACTTTTTCGATTCACCAGAGAACGAGTTAACAATTTATTATAAAATTCCCCGAAATTTTCGTTGATAAATAAATCTCTAGATCTCCGGGGATTGTTCTTATCAAAAGCCATGGATAAGAAATAGTATTTGCTTTTACAGAAATTTATAAAACAATGAAACAATTGTTTGTCTCTTGAATTGTTTGGATTTTCTGAGTAACTCTGGAGGAAAATCTGAAGGAGAAATTTTCAGGGCTTAGGGAAATGGAAAATAATTGAAACTTTCTCTTTGAATATAGCAAGAACTTTATAAAAGACGAGGCAGACTCACAGATGGTTTAATAGTTACATATCATAGTACATTTTCTGTGTTCAAAGAAATTTGCGTCGTGTACTTTCCACTTTTCCTTCGTGTACAGTAATTATTACAATTATAATTTTGTGTTGCCATAGAGAAATACATCAATGACCTTGGATTTCTGTTTCCTCCCTCCATTATCCTCATCAAGATAGTTTCCGCAAATTAACAATTAATCAACGGATAAATCCCTTCACCTGTCAGTAATCCCCGAGTGGATAAAACGAGTTGTAAATAAATAATTGATAATGCTATAATTTATAATCGAGTTTTCGTTGATGAATCAAGCAATAAAAAGTCGTGCTGAATTATTCAAAAATTCTCTCTTGTGTCGGCAAAGAAATTCATAAAAAATTGTCATTTGTGGGGAAAACATCTGGCAACTATCTCAACAGTTAATCCACGCTGTGAATTTTTTAATGAAATTGTGGGTAAGTAATTTATCCGCACAGCATTATTTCAGACATGTGGGGAAAGGATTGAAATAGGAGACAGACCCACATGTATATTATTTCTCCATTTATCGTATCGTAAATTTTGCTGTACTATAAATTGAGATAACGCTTAGTACGCGAAAATTTATCTCTGATAGAATCAATTTTAGTGCAGACGTTGACTTTAGAGACACTACATTATTTTTTTAATTTTTTTCACATTTAGGGTGGTTTGGCTGTCAGGGTTGGTTCCATATTTAAACAATTTTCAAAATTGTTAACACCGAAAAAAAATCATTCTTTCGATTTTATCAACCCCAAAAATGCTGTTTTATATATTCTATAAATTTTGACAAACAGAAACATCAAATAAACTTTGCACAATTCAAAGATTGACTTTAACCGTTAATTACTCATTTATAAATATTTAGGTGAATTTTTTATTTTCGCCACACAAAATATCACCTAATGCTAGTGAATTTTATTTTATATCTTGCTTGATTTTTTTTTATACTTAACTTGCAATCAGTTCGTTATTATTGATTTTCTTTACGTTAGCGAGCATGACATGCTTGAATAAATTCACAAATACGCGCAATTGCGAGCGACTAATCATGAAAAATGTTGAATAATGATGATAAATAAATAACAATAATGAGACAATTTTTAAAATACATTTTTCGTCATTTTTCGGTTGGACGCTCAGTGTACAATTGACAAATGCCTCTGTTTTCAGAAAGAGACAGCGATAAAAACACCAATACTATAGAAAAAACACGGGGTTGTATTAATTTCATTCAAAAGCACGGCTCGCTAAATGTTTTCACTCAGTAATTTTCTTCACACCTAAAATTATTGAAGTGATGAAGTTTTTTTGTACACAAATGGAATATTTTCTTCAGAAACATTTATAAAAAATCGTATGTGATCACGCGTTAGATTATTCTTCCAATAATTTCACAACAAAAAGTCCTCTGAGTACAATAGATGCCTCCCAGAATAATAAATAAAAATTATTAATTTGAATGATGAATAAAATGTCAAATTCCCGGATTTATTGCATTCACAATAAATAAATATGTACAACTTTTAGTAAAACATTGAAACAGTGAAGATTTTGCGAAAATTCCAAATGTCTGTAATGAAATAAAATTAATGTATATACCCTGTCACAAACGTAGTAGGTACTAAGGACTCTTATATAATATTACAGTTAATATTTCAATTGACAATCGTGGTGTAATCGGCGGATGGTTCGACACAGAAACCACTCGCCATGTCCTATTTTCAGATTGAATTTTAATCCCGGACTCACTGAAAATTCGAAATTACCGACTCATTATTCATACAAAAAATATTTTTGAGTACTTCAGCATGAGTACTCGTATCATGGAGTGTATTCATCAGATTTTAATGCGATAGCAAGCGTGAAAGAGCGGTGCATTATTTTATTTACTCCCTCAACCGAAAAAACTATTGAAAAAAAAAATTCAAATTTCCCGGTAAAATGATGGATTTCATTTGGAAAATGTAATGCGCGATTGTCAGACTGCGAATTTTAGTCACATGATTCGATCCATTAATATTCCCTAACGATTACCTTATCGTTATTAAATTTACTGTTATCATCTCATAATTCCTGCAATAGTCTCGCACTTTTTCCGATAAATAGAGTCTCAATTTTTTGCGTATATTTTGTACGTCGTGCGAGTATGAAAGCAATTTCATTAATTTATTTAGATTATCCTGAAAATACCGGTAGAAATTTGGAGTTGAGTGGAATGAGGAGAGACACTGGATAAAATTGAATGAAAATATATCCGGAAAAAATGCGTATTTGTCAGTTATTACGAGAAGGATCATTTTACGGAGGCTTTCAGGACTTCTAAACTCTCATTTTACACCCGAGACCACGAAATTACGTACTTCACCGAAGTATAAAAGAAATATCGTAGTTGACTCCCAGAAGTCGTTGCTGCGGTGAAATTTTATGCCCCTTGGAGTTGAAATAACCTTTTTTATTTCCAATACCATCCCCTGAATATTTCCTAACTTCAAAAATGCCACCTCCAATAAAATACCTAAGATAATCCCTCATCAGTCCGCATTCCACTTACCTACAAAATAAATCTATCCACACACTTACACAATAACAATAAATATACTGGATTGTACAAGCAGGGAAGTGTGCGTAGTTATGTGCAATTATATATTTATCATGTCTCGATAATTCATCTCACGAGATAATCCATCATTCAAATTGTTTCATGTAAGTGACGACAGGTATTTGTCTCCAAGCGTTTGGATGCTGTCGCCGGATAATCCATTTTGATGTACCCTCAGTTCGGTGTAATTAAATGAAGCATTAATTCAACGTTAATGAACTTGTGGACCGTTGACAACATCCAGCGCTTGTCGATCAAGTGAATAATTTGGTAGGATATGTACAAAGTATACAGCTCTGCTACAACAGAGAATTCAACACGACGGCTATTTCTTCTACATTTTTTTTTTCAATTCTACATCTCATTCACTCGACTGCGTTCATTTACGAAAAGACAACCACCTCCTCATTAAAAATATATCTGATAAAACAATAAATTATTATAATGACATTATGTATAATAAATACCTATAATAATATATATACTATTATATAATAAATAATCCATATATCTCACCGATTACTCTGAAAATATATTCAAAATATAAGTTGGATCTATTCACGATATAATTCGGCAGAAAAAATATATCTCAGTTATAATTATTGGATTATACCCTTTTCCTTTTCCAGGGTTTTTTACGGATTAATGAATTTTTAATTAGTTCATCTGAAAAATCAGGTACGAAAATTTTCGATGGGCAATGCGAAATGAAAAATGAGTATTTAATTTCAATTATAATAGTTATTGTCCATCTTTATATTTTCGATTGTGAAATAAATAGTTTTCTTGCGGATCGATTCTTAACACTCGATGATAAATCTTGAATTTAAAGAAAAATGGAGAATGTCATTGCGACGTAATTGGAGAGGTTGTCTCTTCGTTGGATAATATTTTAGCTTGGTAGGTGTTTTAGGAGATAGAAATGAACGCAGACGATTTCTATTGGCTCTAATACTCGCCGTCTACTGGTATCCACTTTAACATCGACGTACTAGAATTTTTTATCTACGTAATTATATCAATCTCCAATTAAGTGGAAGAAGAGGGATAAATCGGTTAATGATTTCGTTGGGGTCCGCGTGATGACACGTCAAAATATCACTGATTAATATTATAAATTAAAACAATAACAATAAAAAAATATTATCCAAATTATCCAATCGATATTATTATTCTGAATAATTTTCGTATGAATTGAAAATGAGAAACTTCCATTATTTTAACGTCTGACTGATATTTAATCAATACGTTATTTAAAAAATGACATTTCGGCGTGACCCCTCGATTATTAAATCATCATTAATTAATCATCCCGATTGCCACAGGCAGGTGGCGAAAATTTTCCACAAAACACCGATTCAGGATTGATTTCTTCCCCTTAACTGTAGAAATTCACACAAAATAATTGTAAATATCTGCAAGAAGAATATTAAAACAGATAAGACTTCCTCACAATGATGAATTGACACGTAGACATAGGGACATTCGGATCGGTCCACCTCAATAATCGGAAATAAACGGAATAAATAAATTTTCAAATATATTCAGCTCTCCGAGTGGCCATTTTGGCGGCCCTGGTGGCGAGCGCCCCGAGCGAACAAACAAGTCCCGCGACAGTTTCCCAAAATGTCGGCCTCCGCCTCTTCTGATTTCCCTGATCCTGCCAGTAGCCCTCGGAGAATCCTGAATAGGTGCGCGATCGATTTTTATGAAATTCCTTGAGATTCTCATTGGTGTCGCCACTGGAGCGCGACCTCGGCTGATTCTTGACAATGACCCTCTCCTGTCGCCCCTCAGTGAACCCCCTCGACTGCCCACTGTCATGTGAACCCCTCGATCCCCCTGACTCCCTCCTCAACTGCTGAACATTGCTCAGCCTTCTCTCCATGAGATTAACCAAATTGTGATGCAATCTGCTGTCATTTTCCTGAATAACCGGTAGCTGACTTATTCGCCTTGAATCGATGAGACTGACAGAGTCCACTTGTCAGGCGTATTCAGTGTCTGTCGATGCTGACCTCTCAAGGCCCTCGGCATGACCTGAATGCTGCTGTGAACCCGGTGGACCCGGTTGTCCCGCCTGTTGCTGTTGCGCCTGCGCATAAGCCAGTGATTTCTGATAACTGAACAGCTGACGCTCGAGACTGTAGTTCTCCGCTTGGAGTGCTGCAATCTCTCGGCGCATCTGTTGATTGTGAACCCGACAGACGTCGTCGTATTTGTGATAGGTTGCCTGAAACAGGAGATGACTCTCGTTCCACTCGAGACGAATTCTCAGCTGTCCCTTGTCCGTGAGGAATGGACAGTGATTATCATTGACCTCATTGACACCCAGACTGGTCTCCATGATGATACCCTCGTCGACGGGCTCCTGGGCATAATACCGTGAGAACGGTGCACCAGGTAGAAGAATAGCCTCTGCATCGGGCTCATCTCCACGCATGAGGAAAGCCGACCAGCTGATGTAGCGGAGGTGATTCCTCGGTACATTGTTGATGTCCTTGTAGACGAGGTGAAGGCGAACGGTGTCGGAGTGAAGGTCTGCCCTGATCGCCCAGCCCTGCTTGTCCCGGTCGTAGCACGGCGCTGCAGGGAGCGTTGTCGGTCCCAGGGCCTGAACCGCAACTTCGGAAATCGTTCGCGTCTCGATCATCTCCAGGGATACCCGTAGAATTCCCTTATGCGATATGTCTGACCAACGGACGCGCGGATGCCAGCCGAAGCCCTGACCCTCTGCATCGGACAGATCCTCGATTTGTCCTGATTCCATTCTTCTCTCGCCCTCACCGAGGGTCACGCTGTACCGGACACGACAGCGATGATCAAAACCCGTCAGACGGACCAGGTAAACACTGAGGCGGCCCTCCTGACGGCTCTCACCCTCTTTATTACCGTAAGGATAGATCGCGAGGTGCCAGTCGAAACCACCAAACGTAAAGTAACCCGTCTCCAATTTATTGGGTTTCTGCTGACTCCCCGTGAACACTCCCGTCAGCATCCGCACCTCCGCCGTAAATACTGTTCGCACATTCGCCATTGATAGCTCCAGCTGAAATTCCCCATTTGGGTCTGCGAAGTTACGACTGTAGAGATCGGACACCGGAATGTAGTTACGGTTGCCCTGGGCTGGTGCATCATACGTGAACTTGACCCGTTTCCCGGAGAAGCCCTCGTTCACCGAGAAGTGCTCGCGATTCAGGAGTGTGAATGTAAAATCCACGTAGACACGCAACCCTGGTGCTGCACCACGCCACACCAGGTAGACACCGAGGACCTGTTGGCATTTTTTAAACGTTTTATAGGTTATGATCCTGTCGGAAGTCAGAACCAAATCCTCGACTGAGTTGTAGATGGCGCGCTCGTCTGACTTCATTATTCTCCTACTTTCGATACAATTTTTTAAATTTCTAATACACTCAAAAAATAAATATTTTCATTTAAAAAATAATTTTATTCATCCACTACAACCAAAAATTTTTTTACATTAAAGATAAATTTCTTAGGTTCTTAAAATGAAGAAATGAGTATAAATAAATTAAAAATAATAATAAAGCTAGAATAAAAAAAGACAATTAAAAAAATAAAATAAACACATAAATAAATAAAAGTGAAAAGGGAGAAAGGGATGATTTGGGTTGGAGTAGGGGAGAAATGGTTGGAACAGGAAATAACAGAATACTCGGTTGTTTGATAAGTTGATTAAAATGTTCATACAGACCTTGTCCCCCCGGGAGAAGGCAACTGCCCATCTCTGAAATCCACAAACTAACTCTTTGCTGGTGACGTCTCTTTCCGGGTCGCGTACGACACTCCTGGTAACGACAAATGAGAAGACCCGCGTGCTACCGCGATCCGGTAGCTGCGCGAATCTGTACAAAAGAGCCATCACCGCATCACGATATTTCTACTGCGTTACCCAGTCCCTATTTCGATCCTCCAGCGCTGATTCCCGTGATGATTATACCCTTCCCCCAAGTGCCTGCAAATAAGAGAAATCCTTGAGAATATTCCCTCATTCCCCTGAATAATTCGTATTTCCCGGTAATTGGTGGGTAATTAACGGGTAATTATTTTCCTTTATTATACAAATCCTAATCTCGTGATAATGCAATATTAATTAATAAATTGCTTCAATGAGAAATTCTCGGAATTAATAGGAATTACCAGAATTTAATCAGGGATTGCTCCAAGAATGAATTCTCATGAAATTAATTGGAAACATATAAACACAATTAATCTTAAATCAATCGACGAAAATCAGGTTTCCCTAATGGATAGCAATCGAATAATCGGGTAATGATGATGAATCAACCAATCAAAAGTTCATATTCCAAACAATTCGACTCAACAGCCCTCGATTAACCAATTAAATGTGACATTTGATGAAATGCCACTTCATCCCTCTCAATCAAATCTCCATTAGCTACAGCTTCCAATTATCTCTGGAACTGGACACACGGGAGCTGTAATTTAAAAAAAAAATACAAATTTCAAGGTGAAATGTGAATTAATCAATTCTGAAGGAAGAGGTTGACCCAGGTGAGTCTACTCCTTTGCTCATCCAGGCGTTATTGATTTTTCATACTGACGACGAGGAAGGGAGGAACAAAGTACATTTTGCCTTTTCTGGTAAATTTAGTTTGCAATCATGCTGGATCGTCTTGACGATGAGGCGTTGAGAATAGCAGCGATACTCCATCGTCAATGGGGTTCGAGATTCATAAAGATAGGGAATTATGGAGCTGCGATTGATGCATTCAGAAGAGCCCTAGATGAGGGTGGAGAGCATCTTGTTACATTCATTGGACTCTGCATCGCACTATTGAGGAGTGGAAATTATATTGAGGCTGATGAGATTTCTCAAAAATGCTGCGACCTTGGTGAGCTTAAATAATCATTATTAATTGGTATTACAATAATTATTACTAACTACTGATAATTATTGATTATTATGGATTATCCAATTCTTGAGAAAATTTTTATTTTACAATATATTTGTGTAAAATACTTGGGGATAAATAAATAATAATTTTTTTTAACAATAAAATTCTGGAGATGCTCTAGTTTTTCGGAGGGAATACTCGAGTCATGAGACGGTGGGAATAATTCAGAGCTGCAGTTGAAATAGAAAACAGTAATGCCTCCATCATTTGTAGAATAAACTAATGATCCAATTATGATGCTCTCCCTCATCACGAGAAATACCTCTCCTCATAATCTTCAACAACTTGCTGCAAGGCATCCGTCACTTCAACATGAAAATTTATGATTCCCCGTATTTTATGGGATATAAAATTCAATATTACCATTTTTATAGTTGCAGGTGATGAATAAATGAATATCTAGTGCAGGCTTTCTGGTGTAGCTGAAATTCTCCATCTCTGCATTGGTTTCACTGCGAAAATGTCCTTTCAAGTTTCAACTTGAATTTTCGTTTCGTAATTAACAATAATTATCCCTTTGAAGGGATCTGACAAATTTTTTTATTCACCCGCAGAAATAATTCCATAAACTGCGGGGAATGTCTGACTTCAACCGAAAATGGAGAATCTTCTTACAGCCCTCTTGACCTGAATAACATCCCCTTGAACATTAAAATCTCTTTGTGACCTGCGTCATTTTACTATAATAGATCCTGGTAATTACGCGGCAAAATGGCTGAGAGTGGAGACGCTGTACAAAATTGGTGAGTTTGGAAATAGTCTGGTGCACGCCTATCGTGGATGCCTCCGTCGTCGTCATCCCTTCGAGGATGGAGTATTTCGGGGTAGAGAAGCCCTCGAGAACTGCATCGGACGAAATACTGGTGATGGTGTGATGCAGGAGCTGATACCCTGGATGAGAAAGTTGGAGGAGCGGAGGAATTCTCTGATTGTCAAGTTGTCAGGAGTAGAAGAGGATGTGATCGGTAATTCTTAGATAAATTGGTTAATAAATAAATAAATAAATAAATGCCTCGACAATTATAATCCTAAACTGTCCATTCGCCACCATTATGATCGCTTCCGGGGTTATTCTTCTCTTCTGCTCACGGAAATAGGGGATTCCCAAAATTTTTCATTGAGTCATGGTTTACATAGATTTCAGATTCGACTCAATTTTTATGGACTTACCATGCAGATAAATGGGAATATTCATATACCACTTTGAAGGTCTCAATGGCCGCTTTACAATGGCGTTTGAATTTCTCGATTCTATCGATCCGATCGAGAGTTATCGGTGATAGTATATCGATTTTGACGTGTGCCACATTTTGAAAAATAGTAATTCTGTTTAAATAAAGTCCCTACCAACATGAATTTTTAAAATCCATATTAAATTGATTATATTAAACATGGGAGTGTCTTACTGGTAAATAATAATGATAATGCTCTCCTGAAGGATTCACAGAGGAATACACAAAATTCCGGGTGAACGATTCCGAATATCAGCGGGAATACCGGATGAAAAAATTTCGGCGAATGCTTACAAAAAAATACCGGGGATATCTCGCAGATGATACCCTCTTTCTCGAGGGACTCCTTCAGAATTCCGACTCGGATTCAAGTAAAATGCGGAGTAACCAACAGTTGTTGGCCCTCATCCAGGAGTACTTGACGCGATCGAATCAGACGACTCAAGTTGCCCGTATCCATAAGCCCCTGTACGTGTTTCGTTTCAAGAGATGTGAAATAACAACACCTGGATTCAAGAGAGCTCAACTCAATGAGAGACTATTACGAAGACATAATATCGTGATTGAGGTTCATTCAATCCTCATGAGACTTCATCAAGCGAGAATCGCCAAAAATTATCAGCTATTCTTCAGGTGAAACTATATTTTTTATTTTATTTAGTTTACCATTAAATATTTATATATTTCGATTTAAAATTGGATTTAGTAGATTTTTTTTATTATTTATTATGGTTAATTAAATGAAAATGGAATTAACGTGTTTAAATAATTTGTCAGTATTTATTATTCAAATTTTAATATTTGAAAATATTTTTTAATTATTCATTCCAATTTTCTTATTTTTTCCATTAAAATCACGGGATTTTAATGCAATTTTTATGATAATTTAGCGTTTAGTAGAAAATTCTAGTCCCCATTTTCCCCTCATGTCCTACAAAATGGCCCCATTAAATTTAATTTTATCTCATGTAGTTTTAATTTCCGTTGCCAACCCCCCGCAGTAATTCCACGCATGAAAAAATCCGATAGCTTGTTCCAGAGAATTTTATCCACTAATTCATTACCAAACTGACAAAACGAGTCGCTTTAACATTGCGGTGCATTCCAAAATTCCCTGTACCACCTCACAACGACAAAAAAACACCGGAAATTCCCCACCAGTTGAAAGATATTCATAAAAAATCGAGAGTCCAGACACTCCACTGTTTCCCCGACTCGACAAACTTCCGCATTCTTCTCACTTTTTTTCCCCCGAAACATCACCGGCATAATTTCGCCAAGTTTATCCCCCAGAATTTTTAATAAGAACGGAAAAAAATGGAGATGAGAAAAAAAGGCGGGAATATTAAAAAAACTCTCACAAATTAGGCTGATCCCTCATCCCAGGGCGCGTCCGTGTGAATTCATAAATTCCCGAGTCTCTCACGTTCTCTCCTTTTCCAGTTACGTCGACAGAGCAAAGCACAAATTGGACTCATACCGCACCTCGATGTTCCCTCACAAGTCAGACTGCCTAAGAGAACTATACAAAATGGTTGCCAACGCTTATATAGACCCGCGGGACGTGACTGGCATAAAAGACGCCACCGCAAGAGAGCGTTACCTAAAGCATCACCTTGGAATACGAGAGGCTATGCTCCCGAGAGATGAGGACCTGGCTTGGATACCATACGGCCACAGTAGAAAATCAAAGCTGGAGACATTTCGTCGTCGTTTAGCCCTAACCTCGGAGCCCCTGGAGCTCACCTGGCTCTTCCACGAGCTGTCCAAACTCCACGTCGAGACAAAATCCCTAGACTTGGCAAGATTTTACGCTAAAAAATGTCGAGAGTGGAGCAACAACGCTGGCAACGATTCCTGGACCCTGAATGCTAATCATCTACTCATTCGCATCGAGATCCACCATCACAACCGGAATGAAGCCAAGGAGGCCGCCATCTTGTGTTACTTGGGGGCTAAGAAAATGGGGCTGGACTATCTTGCCGATTTCTACGTTAAAATCGCTCGTATCGTTGATAATATCGATCTAGAGAGAATATTGGGGGTCGATGCTATCGCCGTGAGGGAAAATATCGTGTCGAAAATCATGCCCACGGAGAAACTCAAGTGTGAAATGGACTTTTTGATCCAGCGAATGGACGTTGTCCCAGCCAGACGACGGCTGTCCATTGTTCCCGGTTGTAAAACAATCGATAAGAACTTCAAGCTTCCCTGCAAAAGAAATACAATTCGTGTCAAACCACCCATGAATCCGATTAAGGAATCTCAACGCATTCTACTGCGTCAGTACGCCCCATCACGAAAGATAGCCGGTTGGATGGATTTCGAGGATTATCGATAATCGAAATTGAATTCGTGACCAGTCATCCGGTATTGTTTGGCAAGAGTGTCTTGTTCGTATCTTGCATTGAGAATAATCACCGGTACATGAATTTGAAATTAAATCGGTGACTGCGTGCCACCATTTTGTCAACAGCAAATATCACGATTCACTTGAGAGAGACGGACATGAAATTTAATGATGCCACATCTGTTTTTATGGGATTATTTTGGTGAATTAAACAATTTCGAATTTATGCACTTGTTATTTACATTTTGTTGTGGATTTGCAATTCATTTGGCATATCTGTTCCACCGGTTTTAATGGGTTTATCAAGGCTGTCCAATCGATTTCCAACAAATTAAATGTCAGTGTGAAGTTGACCGAGTCACAGTAAACATTGGGTACATCGGTGATACCAAAAATCGGTAACTGTCAATATCCAATAAACGAGAAATAAACATACAGCCATTGGTGGGGACAGAATGAGGTTACAACCGACGAGAAAAGCCCGTGGAAATCTCGTTACCCCCCACCCTCTCCCACCGATGTCTGGTTCTGCTTATTTCCATTGCATCAATCAATATGTTACCGATATTCAGCTATTTATTTTTTTTCACATCCAGCATCGAGGGGTTCAGGTGGAATTGACAGCTGATGAATGATAACCCGTGAAATTGAAACATCACACGTGGAGAAAAAAAATCGTCAGCTGTTATGTCGTACATTAACACAGACCGGATGAAGCGCCAAGGGCTGATGACAACGTCATACCCGGATGTCACTGAAAAGCTTGAAGAAGCAACTCAATCATCGGATAAAATGGTGCGATCATCAGTGAGAGGAGCAAGAAAGTTATCCACATCAAAACGCCAATTGGCCTGTACCCTACATAGACAAGCCGATCAACATCACCGAAAGTTATTACCGTAACTGTGACAGTAATATCTCAGAGTTTCTTCTCCCCCTCATCCCAAACCTAACGTGCAACTTCGTAATAGCAAGTTCATGATGAGAAAATACAACGACATGATTAATAATCCCCACAACATTTATTCCCACCCTATTTGTACAATTGATCGTTTCTCCCTTCAAGGGGATTCCCGGGTCTATGTATTTGTTACAGTGCGTAAAAAAGCTTGAGGGTAGAAAGAACACGGGATGAAACAAAAGAGTCTAAATGCAGAGGAGAAACTCCACGATAATCCCAGAGAACGCTCAAATGATTTAAAATTCTTTTTATCTCTCCAGCGGGGATTATGAAACATCCCTGATACTCTACCACCATTCGGCACAACTCCAGCCCCAGAATGAGGCTCACAGTGCTGCCATTAAAAAAAAATCAACTCGTATTCTGTCAACCGCACGCTCGTCCATTCGAAAATCCCAAACTCCCTCAACACTTGGACAAGGCAAAATGCCGAGCTCACAAGTACCTCAGGTCCTTAAACGAGACATGGAGAATCTGCTGAAGAAAAGAAAAGACCCACCCACCGACAGTCTCAGGTACATTTTACGAGACACCCTGACACCCCGACATATCGATTCAAAGCAATTCCATTGTTTCAATAGGTGGTGCGACACGAAAAAGGATTTCAAGGGGATGAGACCTCTCAGTGAAATGGAATTGATGCGATCGCAGATGATGCTGAGCAAGCTCAATGAAATATCGAGCAGGAGTCTCCATTCGCTGAAAGAATCGTTCAATAAAAAGAACTTCGAGGAGACAATAAAAATTGGTGATGATCTGTTACGAGTGACACCGGCTGATCAATATTATTATCAAGCGGCAGTCCACAGGTATTTGGCACTAGCCCATCTGTCCCTGAGACGTCACGATCGTGCAATTGATCACTCTGTTCGGATGATACTCACCGGTAAAAAATCGAATGACATGAACCTCCGATTGCGATCATTTGCTGTTCTCGGAAAAGTTCATCTGGTGTTTGGCCACTTGAATGCAGCAGTCAGAGGATGGGAGAACCTGTTGGATTCCCTGATGGAGGCTGTGCCAAGAGCTTGGTTACTCCACGAGATCGGCAGAGGGTATTACGAAATGAGGAATTATTCCAGAGCTCTGGATATCTCCAGGAGTTGCTGCAACGAAGCAGCTGCAGGTGGAACCAACAGATGGATGTACCATGGAAAGCTGTTGGGAGGTCAGGCATTAATCTGTCTAGGGCTGTTCGATGAAGGACTCGAAACACTTCAACGCGCCTCCAACTGCGCTGAGATTGATAATGACGTTGATATGGTTGGGTACATTCAGAATTTAATGGATAGAGTATCTCAAGCGATGGTGGGTCGAATCGAGAGGGCCGAGAAGGACTGCCTCACCGAGATTTATTCGGCTGACCTCAATGCCACTGGTCATGAAGAACCAATCGGTACAATTAATGATGAATTTCATTCTCAACAATTCACATCGAGAACGCAAATCATTCAGAAGTCACAGCTTGACGAGAATAACGAGAACCCGATCAATACTCATGGTGCATCTGTGGATGGGAAAATCGATGAGAGTCGTAACACGAGCTGCTGCATTGTTGATAAATTCAGGAAATATCTGGAGGATACGAGGACAATCAAGCAGTTGGGAATTAGCGACTTAGCAAGTTCTGAGGAACTCCAGACAGAAGTGGGTGGAGAATCATTCAGTCAGGCCAGTTCACGAGGAAGTGCAGATGATGGGAGTGGTGGCTCTGAGGACAGCTCGAGAACTTATGGAGTCGAGACTGATATGTTGTATCAATGTTTCGTTGGAAACTGCGATAATTCGGATGAGGATTGAATGATTCTTATAATTTGATTGTGAGGGCCGTTTTAAATTCTTGAGTTGGATTTGACTGGAATTGATGATTAAATGTTTCAGTGGCATTTGTAATGTCCAAATTTGACCACTAGATCCGTCGCGTGACGTATTGCGGTGAACCACATAATTTTGGGTGCACGCAAGCTGTTGTTGGCGTGACTGAAAGATGCCTGGAGCAACCTGTTGATGCTGACACGAATTTGTTAGCACCCGTAGGCCTAGTGCCAAGAAGAATCTTTAGCTTTGCCCTCTGCTTCCCCGAGATCAATATTTCTATTTTTATTTGGTAAAGTACAGATGGGAGTGGCAGTACAAAATGATTGATTGAAATTACCGATCAATATACCACCGAAATGCTCTTGCCGTTTGATTAAATACTTTTTCTTTCCATTCATGTTCTCACGATAATTGAGACCAAATGGATCGCGTGATTATTTTCTTCGGACTCGGTCACGAGAGGAGATTATTATTACCACACGAAAACCTGTCAAGATTTTCTCACTCCATTTTACATTTCACCGCTCTCCACCAGTTATTTTTCAAAATTAAATTATTGTTGAATTAATTCCACAATTTTTGAGAGGTACAACTCCATTTTTATTTACAATCACAAAAGAATATCCGAATCAACGAATAAAGGGGAGAAAATTATTACTATCCGTCACGTAACAATCGTGTCACTCCCATCGTGAGATTAATTTTTGGAAATAATTATTTGTCTAACGAGAAAAGTTTTCGATTCCAAGAGAAAGGAATTTCCTTAGATAGATCATCGGATACTCTCAATTGAATTTACAGTCCAAGGAACGTTGAGAGGCTGTGAATAAGAGTCCGAATATTCAATGAGAATCAGTCTGGAATGAATATTCGAGGAGGATCATACTTTGTTCAATTTTCCGGCTCCTCTCCTCCCTGCGAGAGTGTATCATCTACCCTATGAATTTTCATCACCCGCCTGATGACCATTTGAATATTTCCCCCTCCCTCCCACCTCTCATCCAATCACAAGAATTTATTGTCACCCCTGAAGAATTGTCTTCATCCCTCAAACAACAAATTCCTTAATTGTCTTGCAGTAAATAAATAACGGATAACGCACACGAGGAGAAAAATTCTCTCGCATAAAACCGTGAGTAGAAAATCATTACCGCACTTGTTGGGTAATGTGCGGATTCCCCGTGTGTAGAAATTCTGGAGGAGTCACAAATGGCACATACTGGAGATATCGGAGGGAACGAGGGATGAAACGAGTTGGCATGTGTGGTACAGAGATATTGAGATACTATCCACATGATTCATGAATGTTCTCAAGGCTATGGGGGTTGAATATTCCGGGTGCGAACGGAATCCAGAAGCAGGGATCGGGACTTTAGAAGGAATACCCTGGATGACTGAATTTTCCCTAGGGCAATGAGGTCTCCTGAAGTCGCAAATAATATTCGCTTTGGGAATATTTGAATTCCGTGTGGTCATGCATCAAAATACTTTTAATATTCTGATATCTGGAATGTTTTAATTAATTGAGGTTCATTAATTGGAGAATTTGCGTTGGTGAGACCGAAAATTGATTCGAGTGTGAAATAGAATGTAAAACAGAAGTAAATATTCACTCAATCGTGGGAAATTTAGCCTCTGGTATTCGTTGAGCTTCAGCTGGATAGAAAATTCGTTAAGCGTAAATTTGAAATTTCCAGGGCTTTGAGAATTATTCACCCTAGATTAATTGTCTATCCGCGGATAGGTTTGCAGTCAAAGGTGATAGTGATAACCTATCAGGGATCAGTTTAGGAAAATCTACGTGAGACGGGGGTTTTTATTTTATTTAGCATTGGGGTATTTTAGGTATTTCAAGGGAGAGTGCTGGAGCTTCTTGGAATATTTGATGAAACATTGTTCCACGACGTCAGGGTGGGAAGATCGATGCAGGTTTGCGGAAGGTACGCAACTCTGACAGTTCATTGATACTTTGGAAAGAGTGAGGACAAAGTGTCGATATGCGAATGTTCTTGGTTTTACGTCGAGAGGGGAGATAAGAATGTCGACTCCATTGAGATTGATACGTTCCTCGACAGGTACTGAACTCGGAAAATGAAAGACTCCTTCGAGATAAGGAATTGTTTGGCTTCGAGAGGCTCCACCGATCAATCACGATAAATCGTCATTTTTTCCTCGAAGATTTTCATAAAGATACAGAATCCACTCGGAGAGATTTTTCTCTTCAGTTATTTAATTAAAATTAATCGTTAACCGAATACTGATGATCAATTATTTTTCTATCGTCAGTGAAAAATCGTTTTCCAATCGCACAAGGAGTGCGAGTAAAAAATGACACCTACAAACCAAATTCAGTGCTCTTTACCTATCAACCTTGTACCATCCATTTTCTTTTATTCGCAGTCTGACATTTTTCCTCGTTTTGTCAAGGCAGCACTCCTTGACATCCCACACATCCCCATCATCTAGGATGAAAGATAAAAAATGAGAGAAAAAATTTCCATCCTGGGCGAAAGTTTTCCCGGTAAATTTCCTTATAGTTTTTCCAGAAAATTTAAATTATCTTTTTTTTTGCAGATAAGGGCGCAGCATTGAGAACTCTGGAGTTTTCCCGGAAAATTTAAAACTTCAAAATTTCAAAATCCGAATGGAAAATGCGATGGCCGAAAACGTGTGGGTGAAATGAGACAAAATTGAGGTACTATCGCTGTCAAAATGTATCAGACAGGATTGTACGTTATGGTTTACCCGGTGGAAATTGGGTTACCGAGAAAGGTGATATGTGAGAATTTCCCCGGAGTTTCCAGTGGCATCGATCGGTGCGCATGATTACCCAAATTATTTTCCATAACCGAGGTACTTTGTGGGAGTTGCAAAGAGTAGAGTTTGATAAATTCCAGTTGTTTGCGATGGAATGGATGCACCCTGCAACCTAGAAAATCGCATTTCTCCTAATTAATTCCTCTGCCGAGGGCTTTTAAATATTTCATATAAAAAAAGTGGCACCAGACAACAATTTCCGTTTGATATTAATTTCATTCTCCCATGAAAGATGATTGAAATTAAAATATAAATTACACTACAAGTAATTAATTAATTAATTTATTATGGATTCGACAGGACCACTCATGGTCGGTGCTTGAGAATGGAATCGGTATCGATTTCGTCGATTAAATTGTCAGATCATTCGAGACACTCGTCAGTCCTACCTCCTGCCTTCATGAATGTGTTTAAGACTGAGAGATCGTTCTCTCCAGTTAATACCCTGGAATCCTCTTCGAAACAGGAGAGAAATGTATCAATTGTCTGCTGAGATTATCCGACAAGAGATTCCTCTATTTTTTCTCGACACTCGTACCACCACTTTCCTCGTTTATCAGGGATTCGACTGAGCATCAGCTGGAGATTGAAGAAAAATTGAAAGCCATGACTTTTGACGCTGGAGAAGAAAAATGCACGGGTAAATTCACAGGCCTTGGGGAAAGTTGAAAAAAAAAAGCTTTCACCGTGGGTCATGGCCTTATCGATTTAAAAAACTCTGGGTGACATCACGTGTCGCCGAATGCAGTGAATATAATAGTGACGTGGTGAAATGTTGTTGAAAGTGTGTTATCCGGTGTTGGGGGGTAAAGGGCTCCAACAAAAGTTTGCTAGCAAGAAATTGCTAACTAAAGTATTGCAGAAGTGTTTTCGCTTGCGTTGAAAATTTTCATGAAATTTTTCGTGCATTGATGTTTAGTCAGACAACCGATTTTTTGTTTATCAACTTTTTCCACTGCCAACTATTTCATATTCCCGTATTTCCGGAGTTTGTGTTGGACGAGAGATTGGACTGCACGAGGGATCAAGAGAATTCCATGAACAAGTTTTATGAGCGAGGGAAATTGTTGACAAGTAGTTTATTTCGCGCGGAATTTCCGGCAATCGGCAGGTTTTTTTTTTATGCAAATTCCTGGAGAATTACAGCTTTAGCGAATCTCAATCACTCATGCAATGAAACCAAAGAGTTACCCGACGGTTTCCGCCATTTTGAGTCGTAGCATGGCAGCGACAAGATGGCGGAAAAATCGGGTAACCTTCGGGTAAAAATCCTACTCGATTAAAATTTCGAGGAAAAATTAATAAAAATTACAATTGAAAAATCCCTTGCGCTTTTGATCTAGGGGAATAATGGACAGACTTATTCGCATTGTTTGTGGCCTTGACCTCAGGCTTATCTCCCGTTATCTGGACTGGCAGATGGTCATTTCGACTGGCTGTCGGAAACCATCCAGCTGTCCTTATTTGTCTTGCACTCTTGAGCTCGTTTATGGGCAAGTGGTGGTCATTTTAACAACTTTGACCCCTCGAGGGTATGACTTTGTTGGAGTTACCTTGGCTTACACCTTCAAAGTGGTCACTATCTGGCCTGTAGTACGGCTAAATAAATACATATGATTACAGAGTAAATGAAGCCAGGGAAATGCAGGTAAAGTTAGCTGTACGTCAGATTGCATCTCAGATAATCGATCCAGTAATTGGCATTCCTGATTATCGAGGTTATGCGCTGGAAATATTCTCAAGCCAATGATGAATCAGGCGACTCAGGTTGTTCATGACCTGAAAATCTCAACGACATCGTCCTCCAGGAGTTGTTGATTCAACGAGAGCAAGTTGATGACCTTCCTCAGGATTTCGGTTAAATAATCATTACAAGTTTACACCCCATGAAGATGTCATGAATGATATTACGGATATGCTATGCAATTTCAGGTATCGGCAGACTGCCAGCTCTCTATCATCACCTCGATTTGATGATCGGTATGGAATATGATATCCCATTCGTCGACACCCACATCGTTCTCCATCGCGACGAGAGTCGAGTCAATTTTTTCTCAACAATCTTAGTCTCGTAAATTCGAGAGAGCAGTAAAAAGTGGAGTGAATGAATACAGTCGATGAAGAAAACTAAAAGTACCCCACGATTTCATGGCAATCGACGTCCCATGTTTCTAGAGAGTAATCACGCTACACGTCGTTCTGACGGGTTTGATTTACCCGTATCGTAAAAGGAACGAAATGACGGAATTAGATGACGGAAACCCCTCAATTATGCGTGCACGACTAGAATAATAAAAGTTCAGTGTGTGGGAAATTCGTAGAAGTGGAAGGTGAATGAGGGGTCAGAAGATAGTTCGGTGAATGTTTTTCACTGGAAGCCGGAAAAACTTTTCCACCGAGTGAAATTTTTCCCCTTCTGAAGAACTTCTCATCATTGAAACTCCTAGGGCTGAAATTTCCGTGAATGTCTTCGAAAATTACACAAATATTCAACTTCAATTCCATCCAGTTACCGGTATAGAGGATAAAATGAAAGCTGATAAGACCGCTGAGAGATAAACCGAAGGTTTACTGGAAAAGCTTCATCTCTCAATGACGTTCTATTTTTTATTTATTATGATCAGGGCTCGTATAGCTCGAGGGTCGTTTTTATAAGGGTTTCCTTATTGGCTAATGTACAACAATAAAACGTGGCAGAACTCCACATGTGTTGCCTGTGCTGCATCAGTAATCGAATTGGCACGGAGGGAATGATGGATTTGTGTTGGGATACATGTACAGGGGTGTGATGAGATTTTTCCATGCAGAAGGAAGTCTGACCTTCTCAGCGTCAGGACTCATTATTTTTCCAATATCTTACTCGAGCGTCTGTCTATTCTTCAGAATATAAAGAGATGTGATTTTTCTGACAGATTTCTCAGGTCACAAAGTTCTTCTTGATTATCGAACCTTGGGGATATTGTGGTTGATGACGGAGATTGGTTGAGGGTGAATGAATAAAAGGGTTTTGATGGATCGTGGGGTGAACCGATGGTTCAGGCAATATGAAGTCAAGGGTCACTTTGAATCGGTAGATGGAACAGGTTTAGATAGGCTCATTAAAAATTTGATGAAGGTTTTCCTTTCTATTGAAGCCCTGAAAATCACGGTTGGTACGTCGGTCGGAAATTGTCTCAAGTTTTGAAACTAACCTCGAGACTGCGGAGACGGACTTCCCTCAAACAATGAGAAGCTCACTTGAGAGCTGGTGATTTCAGTTCTTTCTCTTGAATTAAGTATCATCTAAATACTATTCTCAGGAAGCTGCGCTGGTAGTCTTGCCGCTCGGATGATACCTGGCCGAGGGAATAATATTATCTCAAGAAAACTCGTTCACCGAAAAATGAAGTCAAGGTGCTCAGAGTTCTCGGAAAATAATTTCAACTACTTTAACCCAATTTTAAACAGCAGGAGACAAACAGGGAAATTGAAAATAAATGAAAAATATGTTGAGATTGAGAAGTGGGTGTGAAGAGGATAGCCTAATCGGTAGAACGCTCGATCCACAGTCGAAAGATCGCGGGTTCGAGTCCCGGCCTGAACTACTGGATTTTTTCAGTAAAAAATCCTGATTGTTCGGGTTCAGGAATAATCCTGATTTTCCTCCTGATTCAGGAGTTCCACTCATCAACTCCCTGCAACACCACAAAAACTTGGAATATTGCATAAAGCCTGTAATGACTTCGAGTACTGCACACGTCATTACTATGTATCGACTTCAGTCCAATACTTGAGTTGGGGCTTTGAAGTTGTAACTCACAGTGACAAAGGAGACAGTCGTGACCTTCGACATAAGAGCCTCCAAAACCGCCGCTAATAATTCAACCGTTTAAACGTCAATATCAAACGATATGCCTAAGGTTCAAGGGACGGTTACTCCTAAAACCTTCACCCTGAACTCCTGAGAGAGCAATCATCCACCCTTAATCGTTTAAGCTGTAAAAATCATTAATGATCTATGCCTGAATCCTCCCAGGAAATTACAGATGTACAGATAAATCCGTGTGACACATGTTGAACAAAAAAATTCAGGCCTCGAACAATCAATCACTTGACCCTCATAAAAAAAAGTCAAGAACATCCTGTTGCTCAAGACCCCAGCCTGAGTGACATCTGTATAATCCTCTGGCACAAAGGAAACCTAAAAAATAGAGGGCGCAACAGTTGGGGAAGGAGTAGCCATTCGTCGGTGATATTCAATGCATATTCTCCTTTTTTTTTTTTTTTTCATGTCTCCATTATTTCCACCTCTGGCTGCTCACGGCCCTTATCCAACCCTCTCTCGTCACCTCTTTTTTTTTTCTCATCCCGTCACCAGGAAAAGACCTCCGGTCGAGTGTCGGTTCTCGCCTGCACATCGAGCCACCGATCAATACTCACCTGGGCCTTCGAGCCTGCACATACACCCATAAACTTCAGGCGTTCTATGTATATACATTCCTATATACACAACCTATTGCATTCGCGCTATCACCGGGGTCACCAGCCCCCGAGGGCTCCTGTCAAACCTGTCATCCTCGTTGTGCTAGTCAATGTTTCACTTTTACGTTCGTGAATACTTTTTTTTTTTAATATTCAAAAAACTTTCACGGTGATTCCGCATTTAAAAATTGGTTTGTATTTTTTATCTTTTCGTTTTCTTTTTTTTTTCAGTAAGAATTTTTATTCAGACGAAGGGCTGAGGGCTTTAACTCCAGTGAGAACTGGAGATGCGGAAACTCTCAGCCTTGACCCGAATAAATTTTTCCAACATTGACTCATAAATTACCTTCAATTAGCAAGGACCATGGAGCAATCTTCACCACTCCCCTCAACTTGGCAAATGACTTTTTTAGACAGCAATTTATGTATAGAATACACTCGGGTCCTCGTGATGACCCGACTGGTGACGATGGTCTGGGGTTGTGTCGATAAACTGGAGCAACAGGCAATCCTCCGCAGTCAATTTCCAATGTCTCATTTTTCTCATCAATTCACTGGAAAATAAAAGGACATGGCAAAATTATGAATTGTTCACATCGCATTTGAGGTCAATGTGATTTTTCATTGATGTTATATCTGGAACGAGAGGGGTCAGCCGAATTCAGAGACTATCGGGGGAATAAATTGGTTGATGAATTATATTCTCTCCCCCTGTGCCGAGGGAGAAGATATCATCAAAAAATCCTAGATTCTGGGAATGAGTAATTCCTGTATTTCTCCGCTACAAAAAGAAAATTATCATTCAAATCACAGAAATATTTGAGTCCAACAATTTGTTTTTGGGGGTGATTTTTCGGATACCTCGATGTAAATAACCACTCATATATCAATTGTATGGGGACCCCAGATTTATCCCTATCTCACGTGATATCCCGTGGACTTATCTCAGCAATACGTCTAATGTAAATATTTTAGATTTCTCCAGGCGTGATAGAACGAATTTCTTCGTTCGCAGTAATAATATATCAGGAGTATACATCAGACTTTGTACCGACACATTTTACGCAGAAATATTATTCCGTGGGCGAATAGTTTTCCCAGAGAAAATTTCCTGGAAATTATCTCCAGCGGTTTTCCCTGAACTCTGACCGACAAAAATTATTATTATCGTTGATAATAATTGGGTGATGTGTAATAAATTGGATATTGATAATTTTTTATTAATTTATAGGGGGAGAACAGTCCGGAAATCGATGACTTCCAACTGCTTGGAGAATTAAATTTCAAGGGCGGTAAGTTTTGAATAGAAATAGAATAATCAAGACACGAATATGTTTAAGATGTGTCAATATATTTTTCAGGGTGTTCTTTCGATGTGAAATTTCTCCCCCTTGAAATTCAATGCGTCTTCGAGGTTTTTCGAGGCTCCACTGAGAAAAAAAAAAATAAATCACACGGTATACATCTGGTTCGTTAGATTTGGCGAGTGTAAACCAATCCATATGGATTTCATGAGCTTGCACGTTCCTTATTTCACAACTGGTCTATACGTTCGTCACGACTCGCGTAAGAAAGAATTTTCTCCACGTATGAACTACTGGTAGGTGGAATGATCACGAATTCCACGTGTAATATTGCCTGAAAATAACCGAGGCATTCAATACACCAGATATGATTTGAGGATAAGGATTTTCTGCTCTTGAATTCTATCAGTGTCTGGGGCTATTTGGATTCATGAGTACATCCGTCATGGGTAAGTAATGATGTTGGTAATTACGTGGCAATTCATTCTCGTTGGCATTTAGAATTCATGGACATGGATAACTGGATCCAGTGGTTTACGTGGAGTGTTTATGAGATTATTAAACTCAATCTTTGTCACGTCGTTTATCAAGAGGGTGATGTAAGTGGCTCCCAAAGAAATAAAAATCATTGAAAAAAAAGTACTCGAGTCGGTTTACGTGAGTAAAAATCATTCTGGTGGCGAATGATTTATTTGATGGAGTAAATCCTCTAGTCGTATCAAATAATAATTTTTTTTTGTGTTCAGTTATTTGTCATTTAGTAAGACTGACAAAATTCTCTTTAGAGAATTTATTACACTCCCCCGCTGTTAATTATTCCTTTTTTTTTCACCCCCTGGTTGAGTCTCATTTGCCGGAGACCGAGTGAAATCGGGATGAAGACAAATTTTTAATTAGAAACTCTTCATAATTGAAAAACCGAAAGTTCAGGTGGAAGAGATTTACGAGCTGAACTTCAGATGGGAAAAGTTGGGAAAATTATGGGGATTTTGGTGAGTTCGATTTCTCATCGCGACTTCTTGATTCCAGAGGATTCCGGGGTATCCATCAATACCCGGAGAAGAAATTGCATTCTCACCCTCATTTGGCGTAAAAATTTCGATTATCCGGTGAGAACATTCGAAGCAGTGATTTCTACGAACCGATCAGCCATTTCCAATTAACAATTGCTGTTAATTAAATCGCGGGAATTCCTGGGCGATGAAATTTCTCTTCGGACGCGTGGCACATCGCACGCTTTAACTCTCGTGCGCTTCCGCGCGGCCTCGGGTGCCGTCGGGGCGCACCGCCGGCGCTCGGCGCACGAGTTTTGACGCCCGACGACAATTTGGTGAGCAATTCTAATTTCGGAGGGTAGAAAATTTTTTATTTGGGGAATTGGCGATTTTCTATCGAGTGCTATAACACAATGAACGCAATTTTCAATTGGAGTCACACTATCGACTCCCATTTCCCCACCGTTTTTTCGATTCCAACGGCAGATTAAGTCGATACTACGTACAAATTCCAATTTGTGATAATGACTCCACTTACTGTTAGCACCGGTACTGCTACCATCGAAAATACCCGGGGGAGTTCTCTGAAAAGTTCAGAAATCTGGGGATTCAACCGATATTTAAAATTTTTTTCGACGCCAGTTTTTACCCAATATCTCGGAATCGAAGAAACCCAGCGAATTTTCTGAATAAATATTTTTTCTAGAAAAAGATGAGAGCTACAAAAACCGTCCTCATGAAAAAATCGCTATCTCCCTTGAATTTCGAGATATGGACCAAGAACTGATGTAAAAAAATCCACTCATCCCAGTTTACCACTTGGCAACAAAATTTAAGTTGCGGGTGTTGCAGAACGCGTGATTTATGGGATTCATTAAGCCCCTGGTCTCCGTAATGTTTTTTTTCTCTTCGGAAATGTTTCAATCGCGGTGAGAAAGGATGAGATGAAGGCTAGAGGCAATGAAGTATAAATTTTGTGGCAATTTCTTGGGGACTGAACTGCGTGGGGCTTCACTTCCTGAAATTACCGTAGAAAAAGAGGTGCGAGGAAAATATGAAGGAGTGAGTGCTATTGGAGAGGAAAATGAAGTGGACGGCTATTTGAGAACTCGAGTCAATTTTTTTTTTCTCTCTTTCCTTTCACTATTTTCTTTTCCTCTTAATGAACTTTTTTCATTCCTCTTGTGACGGCCAATGTCTCAATGAACTATCGACCATAATGGACGCCTGCATGGAACGACTCGGCACTGAATTTTATGCGCTCATTCATGGAACACTTTGAGATTTATTCGCGACGGGAATAAAAGGTGAATAGAAACCGAAGACTTGAGCTTTCTAACAGACCAGTGAACAAAGGACAACTTTTCAGAGTTCAAATGTATTCATTTAACGGACTATTATTATTTGTTTCTCTCCTTTCGGTCCGCCGAATGACTGAATAAATAAATTGTCCATAATAAAAAAAAAATTAAAACATTAAAATTATAAACATTTTCAGGGTATCCAATTTTATTCTGAAATTTGCAAGATTCTAAATAAAAATTTCTTGACTAACCAGAAAATATAAAAAAATTAGAAATAAAAATCCTCACAATTTTTTCAAGTTAAACGCGAAATATTTCGTGTGTATTTTTTATTTATATTTATTTATAATATTCAGATTATTCGAAATGGTCTAATGGAATCAGTTGATCGTGATTATCAATCCCTAGGTAATAAATTCCGGTATCTAGAGTTCTCGGAGTGGAAGAGGAATTAGAATGAACGGGCACTTGGATTTATGTCCACGAATGCTTTAATTATTCGAGAAGTAATTCGAGAAATCAAAATGAACGGTAATTGAATCGCCGATATAAATCCCCAAAAAATCCTAGAACAATGATTTCCATTTGATGCTGATTGTCCCCAAATTAATGAACAGAAATATTGAGAACCGGAAGATATCGAGAGAAAATGTTTCCCCTCGGCAATTTTCTGGTCATCCGCCCCTGGCTATCTGCCAATGTTGTAACTCGTACCGAGATTTTTCAACCATTTTATGTATATCTATGTACATTTGCACAAGGTATTGCCTCTGGTACTCAAACCCCTATTTTCCGCCTCGCAAATAACGCGAAAAATGCCAGAAGAGAGTGCAAACTCAATGCATTGTAAATTTATTCACCCGTTGTAACGCACGCAACAACGCGACTTACTCCCGAGTAAATAACAAAATAACTTT
>NW_011887794.1:245082-248217 GCF_000806365.1 Fopius arisanus | reverse complement strand
AAAATTTCAAGATGATTTACCGATTTTCAATTCCAATGAATTTTTGAAATAAAAAATATGAAATAAACAATATCATATGATTTAAATAAAATAAATTATTTATTTGTTATATATCATTTTTTTGGTGGAGATAAATAATTGTTTTGGGTGGTGCGTTAAATTTTCAGTCGGAAAGGCGATGAGTTCATGATCGTAAAAATCGTGAGTTCCATTTCTTTGAGGTGTTTTAATCCGCCCCTTTGAACCTCACCCTTATCGATCTAGAAAAGATGTCTGACGTGAGAGATTCAAGTCATCGTGACTATTAATGGAAAATTCTCAAGTCAAGATTACCACAGATTTAGAGCCGGAACTGGTGATATAAATCAAAGGTATCCGAGGATTTTCACTCCCTGTCCATCTCAATTTTCTCTTTTTCCTCTTCAACTTTTGATCCTCGACCACTGACCTAGTTCCACCCCAGGATCAATTTCATGGCCAGAAAATGTACTGTAGTCCCAATTTTTTATTTATCTTTAAAAAAAAAACTTGGACAAACTCAATATTTATTTTAAAAATTCCACACCTCCCCGACACACACACCTAAAAAAAAAATTCAATACCTCTCCTCCTCCCGTACAAAAATAACATCCCCCTCGTGTATCAGTATTACGAGGTCATTTGCAGGTTCAAATGACTGTTTAATTAAATGCGATTGTAATCCACCAGCCGCTCCCCATTTTACCGCGCGTAATTAATTTCTTTTATGTAACAAGTGTCACTCCCGATTAATCCAGAGTATGATAATTTATCGAAGGGTCCAGCTGCTCAAATGCCATTCCAAAAATATGAAACCTGAAATTACATGATAAATTGAAAGAGCGAATGAAAATCCATCACCTGAACCAGAAACACTCAATTATTCCCACCGAATAAACAATAATAAAAAAATTGAAATTAATAAATAAAATATCTGCGCCATATTATATTATAGTAGTACGAATTATGAATGAGACAAATGAGAATTACAATTACTAGTGAGCCTTTTGGAATGTAATCTAAATAAATTCTTGTTGCGTCGAAATGCAAATGGATCTGAGACCTTTCGAATAATTTCTGGTACGTTGGACAGGCCCATGGTATGGACGAAGACCATATCGAACTAAACGCCTGGAATTTCCCAGATATTAGACGAGGAAATCCTCTGGCACACCGAGACACTCCAGTTACGCAAACGTAGTCCCTCCAGAATAATCTGGAGCCTCTTCCAGAAATTTGGAAAGTCAAAATTGGAGAATTCCCCGCAGAATTCCCCCGTAAAATTAATAAAATAAAATTCCAATTATTCTAATCTCTTCGGTTTCGTCAATCAGTCGGAAGAGCAATTGAACTGAAAATTTTATTTATCTTTCGGTTTTATTTATACGAAATATAATTAAATAATTAAATTGATGCACTGGGTCGATATTTGGATTTATTGAACTTTAGGATTGAGAAATAATTGCTGCCCTGATTATCCTAAGTTTATTGTCCTATCGGTGATTGGGTCTCACATCCTTGGGGTTGAAATCCTCGGGATGAATAATTGTTCAGTAATTCTCGTATTATGCAGTGTTTACGGATTATGTGATGGATAAATTATTGAGGGGCACCCGGAATTTTATACGGAAAGCTTTATATTCCAGGCGTGACTGGTTTTACGAGATGTTATTATCATTGCTCGATAGTTAGAAATGAATTGATGGGGAATTTATCGCCTTCTGAAAAGTTCTAGAACAACCCGGGTAAAAAAAATTGTAATAGAATTTTTTTTGGAAATCTTCAAAAAATTTCTAGAAATATTTTCTGAATTTTTTTTTTGAAAAAAAAATCGGGGTATCAGAATTTTTCAAAAATTTGGTTTGAATTTTTTTTTTATAATATTGTAGAAATTTTTATGAATATAATTGTTTTTTTTTTAATTATACATTGTTTCATTTTCCGATTTATTTTGTTTCATAAAAAAAAATTCTCAAGTTTTCCAGAAATTTTTTAGAAATTCGAAAAAAATATTCTGATTACAATTTTATTTTAGCCCGGGAAATTCGAATCTTGCAATCGTTTTTTTCTTCTCTACTACCCGTAAAATAATTGCAATGATTCCAACAATTAAATCAGCTGATTAATTATAATCGATAAAAACGTAAATGATTTCCGCGAGGATTTTTGAATTTTCAAAATGATATATATCTCCTTTTCATATCATGATTATATCAGAATATATGAAGAATATTTGATGCATAATTTTAAATGGGATGAGGAGGAGTAATTGGAGTAATTGGAGTAATTGTAAAAATTGACTGAGATTATTTTCACTAGGTGAAATCCTCCGGGCGATTCCGACGTATTGACGAATCTCTCGTGAGAATGGGAAAACGTCCGACCAATAATCGACAACCTCAACTTCGAAGATTGAATTCCATTGAGAAAAGTTGGGAGGAAAAATTTTAAATCTCCAAGGCAAGTTGATTACTTCTCATATCATTGCGACGGAGGAGTCGATGATAGCGAATACTCCGGTGTACGTACGAGATTGTACGAGTTTTATTCTAAAAACTTTACCCAACGGTTCAACCAGTCATTGTGAGGGATAAATTCGAGTTAGGGATTACTCTCGTCGTTAAAGTGCGTTACCACTTTGTGCACTCGGCAATAATTCCCCAAGGGATTCCCCCGACGACTGGATGCCCCGGGATTTTCTGGAATATTATTTCCGGTTTTCAGGGTAAAGTCATCTAGAGTTTCACGGACTTGTCAACATTTTCGCTGGAACATTCCGGAAATTTATTCTTGCTTCTACTACTCAGGAAAAAAAATTGTAATCGAAATATTTTTTTCCAAATTTGCAAAAAATTTCGGGAAAATTTTGTAGATTTTTTTTTTACGAAATAAAAAGAAATCGGAAGACAAGAGGATTTTATTTTTGGGAAAGGTTTTGAAAAATTTTTCAAAAATTTGAATGGAAATATTTTTTTAAATAATTTACATGGCGTATTTTTTGAGAATATTAAAAAATCAAAAAAGTAAAAACAGACAGTATAATTAAAATAAAAAATTATATTCTCAAAAATTTCAAGAAAATTTCAAAATTTCTCAAAACATTTCCCAAAAATACAT
>NW_011887794.1:241074-243213 GCF_000806365.1 Fopius arisanus | reverse complement strand
AGTTTATATTAATTATAGGCACATATATTGCTGAAAATAAATTGTTGCACGAATGTCAGATATATTTATTAGTATTTATATTTTTACGTGGGGGTAGTTTATCAATTGATTTTTTTTTTTGTGTGGGTGTAAAAAATATGTACAAATATGGAGTCGAAGGATTAATGGAGCACCGGGAGAATCAGCGACGTAGTGAAGATTACGTGGGCAAATAATTAAACTACGTGCTGTTTACCCGGGGATAACGAGTTTTCGAGTTGAGATTCATGATTGTTAATGGTTGAGAAAGTAGATGAAAGTAGATGGGGTCCCATAGAGTGCGTATAGATTTTTTCAAATTTCAAATTCCAAAATTTCATTAAAAATTTTTATTACCGGTGAAAAAAATTTATCTCAACGATCCAGTAGATATTGTCGACAATAAGTTCCTCAAACTTCATCGTTAATTAAAAAAAAAATGATTTCTTTTATATTTCTCTACCTGCCGGAATAACTCCCTTAATTTAATTAAATCGAACGGATCAATGGGAGAAATGGTTTAATTTTTCCAATCAAATATTCAATTTCCCCAGCCAGTGAACAAGTGAATTAACAATTCTGTTTTCAATTATCGCCCTTTTTTTTAATCCCCCGGTATATCAACTTCTTTTCTCAATTCCTTTGGTTATATTTTTCCAGGAGAAGCTATTAAAGTTCTTGCGCAGATTCACTTTGTACGTTTTGAGGTACAAAAAAAAGGGAAGAGGGATAAGGAGAAAACAAAGAAGCAAATGGAAGACGAGGAAAAAGTATGAAAGGGGGTGAATTATTAAAAGGCCGGGGCTCGAAAAGTTTAAGCTGAATGACGGCGCTATTAGCAGACTACAGCCCAAGTTTTTATCAAAGTTTGCATAGACAGCTGATTAGATCCTCCGCTCGAAACATTTCCAGATAATTCATCAATCAGAATAATTTCCGCGTGATTGACGGATTTTTCAAATTGAAATCGGATCTCATTCGTTTGCACCAGTGATTGCGCTCTTGTCATCATCAATTGTAATTATAAAAGAGATTGCAGAATTAATAAAACAACTGCGATAAATCCATGAGTCCATTTGGCTTTTATTATTTAATTGGCAATAAAATAAAAAAACATGTCCACTGGAGGTACATTAATTCGGAAATTCAGAGGACGACCGGTTATTGCTCGACTTGGATTTCAATTTGACGATTTTGTTCGCGAATCGTCGGGAAAATCGTGTCTCATCAATATTTCTCGTTTGTTATATTTTTCATTTAATATCCGAGGGATTATCGATGTGAAAGAGAATCGATAGCAGCCGAAACCGAGGGAGGGAATGGGATCGCTCGACTTGAGATACAAATGCTTCAATCCGATTTTAATTTTTAATGCTCGCGGGAGCGAGTAGACGAGACAAATCATGATTGATATTTTAAAAATATCGAATTTATCGATTATCGAATCGACTTTTCATCTTCCAAAATGTTCGATTATAATTATTCCAAATTATCCGGTTTATTAATCCATTAATTGAGAAGATAAATTTTTATCTTCTCAATTCGATTCAAAAATTTTTATAAAAAAATCGATGTTTTGTGTAAAATTTTTTGGTTTCGTAATGAATTTAATTATCGATTCCAAATAATCGATTGATTAATCGATTTTTAATCGACATATTCAAATAACCTGAACTAAAATTTAATTTCTAGAATTTTCATCGTAAATAAAAAATGGGGGGTAGTAGAATTTCCAAAAAGTAATCGTAATTTTATTTGCTCTTCCCCACAGCCTGAAAAAATAGACTATATCACAGAGTACAAAGGCATTACCCCCATTACCTTAATTTCTCCATGAACCAAAACATGAAGCAGCACAAAGAGAATAAAGCCATTAATAATATGATGATAAATTATTCAAGCTGACGTTAACGATAACCATTCGTAATTCAACAAATGGATGAAATTGAGGTGAAGGAAACTGAAGGGACAAATTGTGCGGCCGATTTTTTTTTTGGAGGGAATAACTATCGATCACGAAAGTGTGACTGATGGATACGTCAAGATCGGAAATTGCCGGGGGTTAACAAAATGCCTTCGACAAGATTAAAGCTGTTATACGATAATTCGTTGCGTTTTTCA
>NW_011887794.1:219113-240219 GCF_000806365.1 Fopius arisanus | reverse complement strand
TGCATTTTTCATTTGCCCCAGACACTGGAATGAATTTTACAGTCGGGTGGGCCGAAGGGGCACTGCTATTTTAAAAGTCATAAATAAAACTATTCGTGTGATATAAATCAGAATATTTCGCGTAATTAATTGAACAATTTTCGTAAAATTACGGCAATAGAGTTGACAGAGTTATACCATTCTTACGGTATTTTCCCAGATGGGTACTCTCTCATTATCGTAATTCAAATGAAATTGGGATCGATAATGGTTTCTCATCGCGAGTACCGACCAGATAAATCTCCCGCCGATTATATTTCCCCTCAATGCATGAATAAATCATTCTCATCCCATTCAATTAATTCAATTAAATTCCTGTTATTTTTCCACATTCACATGAATTTTACCTCACGGTTGAATAAAAAAAAAATGGGCAGTACCTGACGCGATCAATCAATTGACTTAGAATTTATGAATCAATTGTCAATCGACTGCCCTTTTTTTTATCTCGAATTAATATTTTAGTTGCCCTGATCTTTTTGAAGAATCGGAGGGAGAATAAAGAGTCGACTAAGTACCGGGAAAAAGGTTGAGGCTGAAGAGGAATCGGAACAAAAGATGAAGACACTGGACAATTGCTCGTGAAAGGACAATCAGAGAATCCCTTCTCCACAATTTCGAGACATTTTCAATCGTGACTCTCGCGGGGAAAAAAAAATATGTTAAAATATATATGATATATCACATTAATATAATTATTATTTTTTTATTTACATTTTCCTTTTTTCTATTACCACATATATTGTTTTTTAAAAATCACATTAATATATCATTTATCAAATTTAATATAAATTACTGTAATATATTTATAGGATATATGTGTGGACAGCTAATATATATTTTTTATATTTATATTGCAATATAATCCTAGAGTTACTGAAATGCGCGTAATATCAACCGCGGATTACAATAATCAAACGTCACGAGAGCTTTTGATTCATAAGGGACTTGCGTTATGTTTCTCTAATTGAACATGAGTTTATGATGGACGTATGAATTCTGGAATATAATATCCATGAATATGCGATTGGCTCATTAAAACTTTCCCCTCCCCCATAAAAAATAGATATAAATGCACCTAATTGGGATTAAAATTCCACGAGATGATAATTAACGAGAGTTACAAAAAAAAATATTTGAAAATTTGAAATAAATCCGGAATTACTCAATGACTTTTCGGTTATTTAAAAATGAAATAATAATTAATAATAATTATCTCAACATTTATCCAAAACATCCACTGAATGTAATTGAAATCGTTAATTGAAGTGAAAAATACATTATCCCCATTAATTATTCCAGATGATCAATAACATATGATTAACAATTGCATAAATACCTGTTACACCCCTCTGCCACGTATTCCACAGAATGAATGATTCAGTCGTTAGTCCGGGGTATAAAAAATCGGGATAAAAAGTCCAGAAAAATATTCACCGATTGCAATGATCTTAATCACTAATTAGCAGCACGTGCCGGCGAAAAGCAAGTCATTGACCCGTACCAACTCACCGAGTGGCCCATCCAGATGAAAATAAATAATCACTTGTCCAGTCGTGATTATTTAACTTTATCTATTGAATTATTACAATTGCGGTGTTGTTGTGATTTTTTTCCCGCCTGTAAAGCGGATGGCATTTTAACGGAAACACGATCTATTGTTTGTGCTCCTGGCGAACGCGATGACTGGCATCGCGACGCCACTCTGACGGCGTCCCGACGCTCGACCCGGGCTCGCACCCTGTGGCCAATCCCTTTGCGCATGAGTGGTACTTTATATCGAGAAAGGTACAACGAGTTAAAGCACTAACCAGGAGTAATCGAGGCCTTCCTACAACCCCTCTGCACGCTATTCCAAAATCTCACCCTGAAGAAGAAAAAAATAAATAAATTCAACTGACCACTAGTAAAAATAAAAATAATAAAACTCAAAATATCTCACCAAAAAATATTACAATTCATAAAATTTTTTTTCCTCATTAAAATGTCTCTTTTACCTGTTAATTAATAAACAGTGATTAGAGATTATTTTTTAATTGATATCCAACCCCTGGAAAAATAATCAATCTAATCAATAATAATAAATCATTTTTTATCACGTGTCATTGATTATAAATAATGAGTAATCTCGACTTTATACAATGAAGTGATCAACTATAATAAAACTATAATAAAAATAATAAAGCTCAAAATATCTCACCAAAAAATATTACAATTCCTAAAATTTTTTTTCCTCATTAAAATGTCTCTTTTACCTGTTAATTAATAAACAATGATTAGAAATTATTTTTCGATTGATATCCAACCCCTGGAAAAATAATCAATCTAATCAATACTAATAAATCATTTTTTATCACGTGTCATTGATTATAAATAATGAGTAATCTCGATTTTATAAAATGAAGTGATGAAAGTGAGAATTTGAAATTTTAAGAGGGAGAATTTTTTAATTTTCCCAGTGAGATCCAGCATTTTCATTTTCACTAGCCCGTGAAGTATAATTCTCAGGATTACTGAGGGAAAATTATGAAAATATTCACGTACAGTTGATCACAAGCGAAAATAAACAGTGAAAGTGCAGTACGTGTCACCAGGACCGAGCTGTGGCTTTGTCGGAGATTCTCCAATTTAAGAAAACCCGTGGGACGTAGAACTATTGGAGTATAGAATATTGCAGCTTTCGTGTTTCTCCTTTTCTGTTATGGTCCTTTAGTTTCTTCATTGAACGGATAGTCCACGGGGATTCCCCGGAAAAAATCGATTTTATATAAAAGTTTGGGGAATCCCCGACAATAATGTGGAAACACGAAAAATCTGGTGAAAATTCTATCCAATTCCCGATAGAAACTTTAGAGCTTTTTCCATTTTTAACAACTCCTCAAGGTCATCAACATTCGATTTTTCAATTAGACATAATTATTCAATTAAATTTAATTTTTCAATTAGTACAATCGATCACTCAATTGCCGATCGATCGAATGGAAATGATTTTTCATTAATTCAACTTTTAATTCGATTTCTATAATTTTTTAACTGATAAAGAAAGACGGATGTCCAGTTTAAATATCGGAATACTAAAAAATGGAATAATTAATTTTTGAACACAATCATGCCGTTGGTAAAATAAAATCGATTCCCCGACGATCCCAAAAAATCGAGAAGAGAACGAATAAATTTCGTTTGCGTTGGATTTATTCTGATTTAATAAGTCCCGAATCAGCGAATAAACTTCACGCAAAATCCGGATAACTATTACCCCAAGAATTTAGTATCGTCTAAAGAAAATGGCGCACACCCAGTAATTCAGTGAGAAAATTAAATTTCCATTTTCATATTTGGAAATTAAACTAATTTTGGATTTTAAACCGCGCGAATGTGCATTTCTCAGGCACCTCCATCCATTTCCACTCGGTTAACACAAATGGAGAATTAATATTTCCATTTTGAGCCTCAGATTCCTCTCGCTGATTCAATTGAATGAATTAACAACATGATCAAATTTATCAGGATTTACAACAATTTTTGTTTAGCGAATTATGATTGCTCCGGGGAGAGTGAGCGATAATGATTTATCTCATTATGATAATTGCATTAAAAGATTAGTTTGGGGCCAGTCAATTCTCTCGGATGTGTGAATCTTGTTGAAGGAAAATTTATTTCACTGCACATAATATATTCATCGATAAATTAATACCGCTCGAATCACGTTTGCGTTTGAATATTTAACTAAATATTGTTCACTTTAAGCGGCTTTTCTCCTGGATGCATCCGAAATTGATTGAAATACTAAGTGGATTATCCTGGGTGACACATTCGTCACGATGACAATTATGGCACCGCGAGATGATGAGAATTACTGGAATTATGGAATCGAAATCGCCATTCGGCGTTAAACAATTACCTGTTAACAATTACTGTTCTCTCACTCATTGCACAATGCGACATGTCTAAATCCTCAGAATATGATCAATAAAAATATTCCACGATACAATACCGCAAGTTATTTTTAATCAACAATTTGTACAGTCCCAAAAACGAGAGAACAATTAAAATCTCTTCACTTACCCAAATGATACATTCCAAAAAAATAATAATAAATAATCGGTGAATGAAAAAAAAAATCCAGGTATTCTTCAATTGCACTGAGGGAAATCGTAAAATTTTCAATTGATTTTCCTGTCATCCGTTGAGACTCTTGGAAAATATTCGGAGATTGACGTAAAATATAAAGTTCAACCGAAAAAATTTAGGATTTCCCGGAAAAAAAGGAAAATTAGGTGAGATTAAACATTTCGTTCAGGCTGATGATGGTGGAAAATTTCAATGGCCTCCTGGTGGTTTTATTTCCTCAATTCCGGTCTCTTCAGTTTGCACTGAAGCCGATATTCCGTTCCAGATGCCAACGGTAGTTTTCCTGAAAAGTAGTTGCGTAGACAATGACAACGCAGTGTCCCAAAACAATAGGTCTACCATCTCGTTACTTCGTCCTTTCTCATTGCTTCCGTTTCATGACGGTAGATATAGCAACTTATTTTCACAATTTCCGAGGAAAATGAGGGAAAAGAGACTCTCTGGTAGCAACAACTTTTTCAGGGTGTGGAGAATTAATTCTGGGGGAGTTTGAATTTTATGGTGATGGTAGCTGTAAAATCCTCGAGTTTTCATCGTCAAAGGAAAATTAAGACAAGATATTCGCGGGTTGTGCACGTGTCGCAAATGGCTTTCTAATTAATTGCCGTAATCAAATCGAAATTTACACTTTTGAATTTCAAAGTTCCAATTTTATTTATTCTATAATCATTACCATATAATTCATTAAAAAAAAATCATTTGTGCATCTGAATTTATTGTAAATAGATTTATACAAAAAATATATAATTGACAATATATAGAGTATGTATTCTGATTGGAAGGCTTTCGCAATTTCAATTGTAGGTGTTGATTTATTCCGATGAAAAGGATTTCCGTTATTACTCAATTATTTTTCGAATGAGGGAATTCCCGACGTCAAAATCACTCCTCCACCTCAACAGCAGTCCTCCTTATCCCAGTAAACAACGGAATTGTCTCGTTTAATACCTTTTTGTCGGATATCCGCTCGTTTAATCCTCTTGTTTCCATCAAAATTCACCGAGGCGAGACTGGGGCGAATGGATTCGACGCTGGAGCATCCGAAGCAAAAGCCGATATAGTCGACTGAATAGTTGCGCTTCTTCCATTGAAAATTTGTTTTTTTGTTTCAACTATATTTTTTTTACCCACCATCCGATACAGCGATACCCCAGGGTCCAGAGGATATATATTGGTGGTAAAAAAAAAAAATAGGAAAGAGGGAAATTCATCGCTTGACCGATCCCCGGGAAAACCTACGGAAAAAAAGTGATGTGGAAAAAACAACGCAGCACTAGAAGAACGGAATGCTCTATTAATATTTTTTTTTAGATACTCAACATTTTTGGAATTTTATAATTCCGCGAATTATTTATTCTCGCGAAAATAATATATATCCTAATAATTATACTTGAAAATATATCTATATATCATTTATTTTCATTATTTATATTTACCGGAATATATGTACGGACAATGAATATATGTATGTATATATATCGTTTATATATACCGGTTTTCATGCTGGGACTGATGTTTTCCTCCAGTTGCATGTAAAATTCATGTAATTAGGTGATAGAACCAGAGACAGAGGTAAAAGTTGTTGACAGTAGCTGAATGCAAACAAGAATCTTGAATGACTCAATGCAATAGTGAGTGTGACGTTTAGTTTTCCATTTTCACGGTGTCCACTGATATTCACGTACATTCACATCAGGATTTTGCTCCGTTTGTCTAACGATCGGGTGCTCTCCATAAAGCTTTTGTTCCTGAAACGATTCTGATGTTTCCATTCACCAAGCATCAACGGACTTGCATCTCCATTACAGAATACTGCCAACGGAATAAAAAATCTTTTGTATAAATTTTTGGTGTAAACAGAGAATTATTAAATTGAAAAGAATTCATCGATTTTTCATCGTTGGTTGCAGCATCCACCGGATATATCTCCATAAAAGGGAAATGGATATAAATGATGCATCAGCTGTCGAAAATCATGACGCAATAAACCGAGAGGGAGATGTCCACGTGGATGGAGAAACTCATGTATAACATGTTTTATTCATTACCAGATTGGAATCAAATCGGTGGATTATTTGCACCGTGAGAATTTAATATTTACGAGGATTACCACGGGGGAACGTTATCGGGTTCTAACGATTCGCCTGTACCGATACCCAATCAAACCCGTTGAATAGCCGTATTCAAGTCTTGATATCATCCCTGCATTATCTTACCACCAGGTATTCATCCGGGGAATGTCCATGCATTAATTTCGCACACCAAAGGATTTAGACGCGAAGTGATAGCCTCGAGGTGACGAGACTTCTCTAAAATAATAAAAACCCACAATCCCCTAATTACACCGAATAATAATAATAAATAAATAAAAACAATTTTGTATTTGTATGGCTCAGACAAAAGGATTAACAGGTGAAAAATTGAATGTTGAATTGAATTTTTTTCTCGACTGCTGCTCAATGAGATAAATTTTTATAAAAATGGTAAATAAAATATTTCTTTCAGCACCCGCATGTAGCCGTTATGAATGCAATTGTTCTGTTTTTAATGTATACGCGTGTTTCTGATTACAGTGGAATTTAACACAGGGCATGTACCAATGCCGAATGAAATTAAAAGCCCGACCAGGCGTACAAAGCACTCGGTACTAGTGGGCTGTAACCCAAGGGCAGAGAGGATGAAAAGCACACACTACTCTCCACAATCACGGAGAAATGGTGTGGCTAATGGGTCATGTCCAGAGGTGAAATGAACAGTTGTACGTAGAATCCCACAATTCCCCTCTACAAAATCACGACTGCAACTAAGTATACAATTCATAAACGTCCGTGCGATTATAATTGCATTTATCAACAGGATAAATTCGTGGGGCTGTGAAAATATTTTCGCCGTTTCACCAAGACTCATTAATTGGATCTCATTTCATCCTCTCTTATTGGCAATCTCGATGAGTTCCAGGGGCTAGACTATCGTTCAATGATTTCCGAGTAGCGAAAAAATTGCTCGCTATAATTAATCAATCAATGAATTAATCAAATCTTTCGGCTTGAATTGTGAGCAAATGAAGGTCCTGAAATGTTGAAAAAAAAAAGGTTTTTTATTCTGATCCATCTCCCACTGCATTACAACTCATGTCAGGTATAAACAACCGAAGAAGCAAATCGTAAAAGAAAAAATCTTACTCTACAGTGATATAATATTAACAGGCAGCCCCATGACGAAGCAGTTCCTCTTTCTCATCAACTTGTACATCAATTATAAATTTACAACTCGCAAGAGAATACGAAGAGTAACTTTCCAAGCGAAATTCAAAAGTTTCCCCTCACATTCCCCTTTATTACCATAACTCAAAAGTAACAAGTGTTAAGACTCAGACAGTATGTCCTCAAGAGTTTTGTCATCGTGCAGAGGTGAATGCCCAAGTGTTGGATCACTCTCCAAAAATTCCCTGAGTTCTGACTCGAGATCTGGAACACCACTGGGCTCATTAGACCCCAATAAAGCAGTTTGACTGTGCGATAAGCCAATTTGTATTTGCATCGGTGTTTGCGATTGACTGACAATGCCAATTATTGGATTTGTTTGACTACGAGGACTCATGATGGTGGTTTGCATTGACGATGTCTGTATCATGCTGGCGACTTGATTGCTGTTGGTTTGTGGTAGAAGACTGCTTTCAGCAACAATTGTTGGGTTGTGAGTAATTGGCTCTACTTCCATGGGCTCTGGACCACCAACTGGAGCTATTCCCATGGCTCGCCTCAGTCCATCCACTGGTGCTATCGCTGATGGTGGTAGCTTCTTGGCAATTGTTGTCAAATTATCGGTGATCTTCTCAGCGAGTGTTGCCTCACTCTCCGGGGCCTTTGGAACATTTGACAAATGGGCTGGAGGTGGTGCTGACAGACGATCATGTTGCGCCTGTCTCAGACGATTCAACATCTGGGACGTGTCGTCCAAGCGTGACTGAAGAGCTGTTCGCTCTTCTGTTGATTTCAATTCTTCCTCTGCAACGAGAAATTTTAAATTCAATCGAGCCATTTACACACTTCTGGAAATTCAATTAAAGATAATTTTGTGAAATGTTTTCAACGCAATAATACACACAGTGTCGAATCCATTTACGCAATTACTCAGTGAATTAATCATGAAGATAAGTCAACAATAATATCATCATCTATATTTTGAATAAATAACGTACCATATTCGTCCAAAAAATTGACGTCAATCCCCAACTCCGAGAGTGTTTTCAACTGGTCGACGTCAACCTTGACCTTCTCCACTTGCGTATTCCTGACCTCTTGAATCGGTTTCTCGAGGAGATGCTTGATCTTCTCCTCCTCCTCTTTCAGTCTTCTCTTCTCCTCCAGAAGCTTCTTCGTCTTCCTATGATCACCACTGGTGAGAATATCCAACAAATCATCAACCATCGTCAACGTGTAATCACAATCCTTTGCAAAATCAAGAATTGACTCGGCATACTGCACAGCAGTCTCATCCCCATAGGTGGAATAAACGAGTTCCGTCTCCTCCTTCGTGAGACTAGCAAAAGTTGAATCATAGCTTGGGGCATAAGACCCAAATGCCCCATAATAGAGTGGCTTAACAGGCTTAGACATGTTCCTCCTGTCCTCCCTAAATCCAGCAAGTGATCCTGTACCGTGATTTAATTTTCCTATCAATTGACCCAAAGACACCGGCCGCTGATTAGTCCCAGGGATGATACCATCTCCATGAACAATTATCTGGAGGCTTGTTGTGCCGTCCTTCTTCTGCCTCAAGAAGCCCATCTTCGAGTTGATCCTCTTCACCGAGAGTTTGTCCGAGGCTGCTTTAGCAGCGCCTCTTGCTTGTTTGAGAATTTCGTCGGGTGTGAGATCATCGGGAATGGCCTCGAATTTTCCCAGACTAGCCAGTCTCATTTTTCTCTGGTGCTCTTTTCTGAGCTCCTCAGCCTCTTCGATCCTCTCCTCCTGTTCTCTCTCCTTCTCAATCTGCTCCTCAGTCACTAGAACATCTGGATTGTTTGGATCTTCAACTCCAAGCTCAAAGCCCAGTTCTTCACGGGCGATATCATGCATGTATGTCAACACCGGTCTCAATTGCCTCAGCTTCTCTGGGGTCACCATCTTCAATCCCACATGCAGCAACTTCTTGGCTGCTTTGTAGTAGATTGTCTCTGGATGATTGTACACCATCGCATTGTCACACATAAGCCTGAAGTCATCGACGAATTCATTCAGATTCGTGTAGCTGTTGTCCTCGATCTTCTTGTTGATCGTGCTGAAGTCCATCGGATTGGTGATAATCTGGGAGTATCCTGGAGCGAAATTATCAGTGACTGGCCAAGCAAAGAACTGCTGAGGATCCCTCTTCTCCATCGATCGAAGAAGATGCTCCAGAAGCCTCTGAAGTGGTGTTTTCTCAGCGATTTTTTTCAAAACGCATGTTCTCGGCTCTCTGTGGGGTGAGAGGGAACTGCTCGGTGTCAATTTTGGTGGCGCCAAATGGGCAACTTTAGCTGGTAGCTCGAGAAGACTCTCATCCGCATCACCAACTGACTCTTGAGACGACTCCTCCCTTCGTCTCTTCTTGTCCTTGTGGTGATGCTTGTGACGCTTGTCCTTCTTCTTCTTTTTCTTCTTCAATTTCTTGTGACCCGCTAAATATCTATCGTATTCAGTCTCATTCTGAGTTACTGAGTAATTCATACCCAACTGCTGATACTGTTGGGACAGCATAGCTGATTGACTTGGTGACTCGTTACCGTACTCCGGTGTACCGCTGCTACCACCAACTTTTAGAATAAGTTTTAGGGTTGGCGGTTTGTCCGGCGTTAGGAGGTCTGTTGAGTTCAGAGAGTATCATTTGTTTGAAGGCATTTTGACGGGACGTCAAAGAGATTTGTGGTGGGTGAAGAAGCTAGGGTCTACGACAATTAGATGGTGTGCGGTGAGTGAAAAGTTTATCTCTGAATGGAGAATCATCGGTTATTCCTGAATCGCATCATTATTTATTCCGGTGAAATATCTCGGGATGTTTTATAATGATCAGTCCAATAAAATGAATTCCAACAAGAAAAATTTATTGTAAAATTATTTTTCATTAAATCATTTATCATTAATTTTTGTTTGTCAGAATTCTCTTGTCGAAAAATCTCAATTGTTGTTTTTTTTTTTTTCAAGTGAATCTCCTTGTCCAGCGAGTGGAAAACTTTTTCCTCAATTTCATATGCATGCAATCTAGGGAACGATTTGAGGTGAATGTACAGAGCAATGAGATCGAGCATGAATACAGTATGTTATAGTGGGTAGAGCTGCCGAAGCTAATGAACCAAATATTTCAATAAAATAAAAATAATCAAGGTTTTAAATTGGATGTTAGCGGTTTAAAAAAAAAATAGGTAATGAAAAGCTGATTCTAAAGATAAATGGCGTTTGTCTTCACTTTCAACGAACTGGAAGCGAGTTGGAAGTAGATTTACTCAGTTGGAGATTAATCCACAATATCGGCATTTTCAATTTCATAAATAAATCATTGATTAATTGATGCCTGTGGGGTAGACACAAAGAAATTCATTCAGATCGTTATTGAAATTGAAAATACCTCTGGAGAGGTTCAAATAAATAAGCAAAAGCAAATGTGACAACTCTGCCACTAAACAAAACAGCCAGTTGAAAGATATTTATCCTCAATAATCGATCTAATTTTGTTTCATTGATCGAAGTGCAACATTAAACTAATTCTGGTGGATTATCATTTATTTTAGTACTTTATTATATTAAAAAAAAGCAGAAACGGACGGGATAATACACTGGGTGAGTATTGATTGTGTCGCACTTCAATCGTGTGGAAATAAAAGACAAATGTATGGAGAATAATAAAAATATATGGATAGGGTATTCTGTCAATTCTGCAACGCTAATCTGCCTGTCAATTATTTATCAGCCAAATTTTCGTACAGGATACAGCAGATAGCCCACGCATATAAAGGCTGAGGAATACTTTGGGGACATTAGAATAATTTCCGAAGCACAATCTAGTTTCTCGTGCAACAAAAAAAAAAGAACTAGTCTGAGGTGTTCCGGCAGTTACCCCGAACTTACTTCCACGGTCGTACTTCTTGCTTTATGGCAACCTTCTATATTTTTCCAATGTCACCCTTTAACTTCTACTCCAACCTCACTCTCAGTTTGTCCGTGGTGAAAACGTAGTCAATAATCCTGTACACCATTTTAAATTATGAGCACAAGATACAGGGTTCAAATTGCAATTTTCTAAGATCGATTCCTGGTTAATTATATTTTTTCTTCTCATCATTAATTATATTTCAAAAATACACAGGAGTTGAGACATTCATTTTTATGCAATACGAATCAAAAAGAAATACAAATGATCGATATTAATTGTAATTCGAGTTTTTTTATTCACTTTTGGTTATAGATTCAGGAGACAATTATTAAAATATTTAATTTATATATTTTTAATGTGGGTTTGTCAGTGGATTTTAAATTCGTCATTTATTTCGAATTGCAGGAAATTAACGGAGTTTATGTTGTCATTCGTATGCATTTTCCAGGAAACTACCTTAATTGAATCTCATAATTCCAACTCACGGTACGCAGAAATGAAATTGCAATTTTCAGGGGCCATTATTCATTTAATTTAATCCTCGGTTACTATATCGAGGGCTTAGAAAATGTTTTGCTCGGTATCGATATATGCTAATGGTATTCTCTCTGGTGGTCCAATCAATTTTAATATCGATTGAATATTCCATAATCCGGAAAATTCATCTGACATGTTTCAAATGAAGAGGGAATGGGCTGATGACTATGAGCTGATGGTGAATTCTCAAGCACTTCAAAATGAACTTGTGAATTTTAATTAATCTCTCTTTCAAATATCCCCATACTAGACCCATCCCAAAAATGTATTTCAGTCGTTCAAAAGTTAGCAGTTATTTACAAGAGACTATTTACATGAATTTCCTATTATTTCATCAATTTATTACATGAATTATTCACTCATTCAATTTTTTCCTAGCAGTAATAAATAAAAAATGGAAACAATTTCTCGTAAAAAATCAGAATGCTTGTATTTTCATTGAAAGTTCATGTAACAATACCTCCATAATTCACGGAATTCTCACAATTGCACTGACGCTCATTGAATGGTATTCACCATGCGCATTTCCACGAAAATCTTGATAATGATTTTTATAAAACTCCAAAGATTTTCCGTCACAACCAAACAAGTGAGACAATTAAATTGACAGAAAAAAGTCAGTTTGTCGTAAGAATAAAAATAAAAGTAAATAAATTAAAAAAAAAACCCCGGCCTCTTGGGAAGGCATACGATAACTAGGATTCACATTATTTCTCACCTTCGTGCCGTTCTCTTTTATGTTTTTTGTGTTTTTTGGAGCCCATAGTCTGCTGTTGTGGCCACAGTTTGACGGTTTTCAAAGGAATCGACGTGGATAAAAATAACACACTGTGTCAGTGTGAAAACGACGCTAAATTCAATGAGCACTTGTTTTCTGACAATTGTCGGCCATTCACGCTTTCAGAATACATCAGTGGACGCCATCTTGACTGATTTAGTTTACAAAATGGCCGCTCCTGGCGCCACATGACGGGACGTCAGTATTTTTGAAATTTGTCATTTCAAAAATTATATTATAATTTCAAAATTGAAAGTTAATTCCTATTTTTATAACTTGGTAGCAAAAAATATGATGGTGGAAATCAATTAATAAACATTTTTATAGTTCCTAGGATGTTATTTATTGTTATTTATACAATTTTGAATTCCTGTGGAATTTCCAGAAATTGAAGAATAAATAATTACTGGAACTTCATTCCTGCTAGATAAATTATTGTTTGGATATTTTCCGTTGATAAGGAGTGATGATAAGGTAGAGATTGATATATTCCTGTCTGCAATTGATAAGAATTATCAGCAAAGTTCTACCGGCGGCAATATATCCATCAATTCGAAATAAAAATCATCAATCGATATACTAATCAAAATCTGCAGTAAATTTCTAGAAAAAATGTTTTCTCCTGCAATTTATTCAATTATTCCTCTCAACATTCATCACATTTTCAATAAATAATAGTACTAGCTGTCAATTAGAAATTGAACTCACATTCCAACGAGTAGAAAAATTTATTTAATTACAGAAAAAGTAACAGCACATTAAAATTATCAATACCATTATGAAAAATTGAAATTGATAACTCGCCATCATGTACTGATAAGTGAAATAACAATTGTGCTCAATACTAAACATGAAACATCACGTCATTTACTGATAAACATATAGTACATGTCACCAGCACTAGGTGCAAGTCTCAGAAAAAAAAAAAACGCTCCAGCAAAATTAATTAACCAGAGTAAAAAAAATTGCCGTCAATAAAAAAATTGGCGCCATTAAAAAAAAATCCCCATCACACATAGAGTTTTGTATTTATTCAAGCAATAATAATAGCCGATTGAATTGACCTGAAAATCGGAAAATCGATGATAATATCAAGTAAACAATGACTGCAATAAAATACTCGTAACGTACCTCTGAAAATCGATGCGCCTCCAGCCGATTGGTGGTGCCCCCTACAAGTATATTTCTTCGGCAATTCCATCAACAAAGAGACGAACCGGTCTAAACAATTCCTCCATATTCTCCCCTTATTTAACATCACAAACTCCTACGCCAGTGCATGTGACTAGCCCCAGAAAACGCTCACGACAAAAAAATGCGTCTGCCTGACATTTGCCAAAAAAATTTGAACCTGAAAAACACAAAACTAAACAAAAATAATAGAAAAATTGACCGTGAAATTTCTCAAGGACCCAAGGATCACAAAATGATGGAGATGATGAGTAAGAATCTTCTGTACATGTGCTGCTGTGAGAATGACCGAAGGCCGAGGCAAGTCCTGAGTTTTCTGTGATGTTCAGTCGTGTTTTTGAAGCGCTTAGTGCAACACTGATCCTAACCCGGTGTAATTAAAAAAAAAACTCAACAATTGGAACAAATATTTCCACAGGTGCTGATTCCACAGGCACTTGGATTGACAATTTATCGACAGGTGCATGGAGAAGACGTCTGTCAAGTGAAAAAGTGCGGGAAATTCAGATTTGATAGTCGATCAGTGGTGATTTATTGATTGGTTATTGTGATATTGTTTATTTTTTTTTTAAACGATGCCAGATCGTTTTACTGTAACACCAGCGAACAATACCCAGAGGCAGTACGAGTGTGGAGTACTGGTGGAGGATAATCAATCTCCGGGTGATTATGGTGAGTCTTTCCAGAGTATTTATTGGCATGAGATCATTTCATCGAATTTTGTCATCTAATTCACGAGCAATTTATCATTAAGACCGGTTCGAGCGGGAAATTCCGGTGAATTCCCGCGTAAAAAGGAAAATATCGAACATATATCGAATATACTTCGATTATACGGCACATTCCACACAGAAAATATACGGAATATATAATATATCAAATATGTATAGACATATTTCCATGTTCTGATGAATATGTGATAATAATATTAATTATTATTATATCCATTTTATCCACTGTGTAGTCCACCATATATATTATGTATTATGATTATATAATAATATGATATGGTATTATCTAGGTATTTAATATATTCTATAATATATTGTATGGATTATGTTGTGGATTATTAATGAGGAATAATTAGGAATAATTGAATTTTTCCAACGGTTTGAGAATTGAGTGAAATTTTTTTTTTAGAGACTACGATAAATATCATATATCAGTTATTTTCGCTGTCGATACTAACGGCTGTCTGTAATAATCATTTTTATTACGCTGCACCGGGGTAAATATTTATTTAACCTCAATAATTTATCTCATTCTATTCTCCCATTCATTCACGTAAGAGAAACCAAACAAAAACGCGAAGACAGAAGAAATGTTTCGTGACAATTCACCGAGCCTGATGTAATATTTACTGATGGTTTCAATCAGTGACAATCGATACTAGATAAACAAACGACTGAATAATTTTTAGTGATTGCATTTTTTATTTAGAAATCTTTCACACGAATTTTAATGGAAATAATTATGGAATGAGAGACTCCAATTCTTTAATATGATATGAGAGGGTCAGAGTTACTCCAGTTCTCGGTTTTCTGTTGTAAAAATAGAATCCACCGAATGTCAAATTGCGTGACGGTTTTTTTTCTCCCTGGAAATTAGTGGAGAGAAATTACAATTTTTGTCGCCTTCGGTGATTTCTCGGGGGGTAATTAATTTTTCATTTTCATCAATTATCAAAGCGGAGAATTTTGTTTATCATTCTTATGTAAATATATAATTAATGAGGAACGCGTTGGATGATTGAAAAGATAATATTTGGATTTTATCATTTGATGTCAGGTTTATTCAATTTTTATTTATTTTGTCACGAGCGCGTGGAAAATTTCAGTCCAGAAAAATCTGGCACGCGCTCTGAGATGTTTTTCCATCTTTTATTTTTATTTTTCACCGCGAAAATAAACTCGGACATTTGACGTCGTATTTTTAAGAAACGGTTACGCAATTTATTTTTTCCGGCTTATGGGGGATGAGCACCCCTAGACAGTCAGACAGGGGTGAAGTTCGACGCCACACGTTTTTGTTACATGAGTTCAGGCTATAAAACCTGACATTGGAAAGGTCGATAATCATGGCCTATCTTTTACCCCCTCTTATAATCTACAACTGTCTAGGGTCTGGATGATCTGGATGAACACGCGATAGCCTTTCGTGTTTGCCGGGTATTTGAAAATAATATCGAAAGGTGGTGCCCTCTAACGAGGGGTACCACAAGAAATATTCTGTCTTACCTACTACTGCCTGTTTACCTCCCGTGAAAAATCGATAACCATTCGGTGAATGTCAGTGAAGTTCGCTCGAATCGAAATATATCGAAAGCCCTCGAATCTCCTGTATTAAAAGAGTCAGGGGCTTTTCATTTCTTTTAATTCTCATCAGTCAATTTTTTTTTCAATGCTCGATTTTTGTTCGAATTTTTCGTAAAATGTGAGAAATTACCCGACGCTTTCCGCCATTTTGTGGACCCTCTCTGCCAACTAAAATGGCGGAAAAATGAGGTACTCGGTAATTCAATTACATTATGATTGATTTTTCGCGCTGAAGGGGGAGACGAGGTGATCATGTTTAATTGTTTAAAAAAAATAATATTTATTATATATCACTATATTTGAAAATTTTTTTTGTTCATTATTGTTTTTTCGCGTATTAGGGAAATATAACTGATACATAAATGAATCATTAATTACGAGAAAGTGACTGGAACAATCTGTCTTATACGAAATTATGAGATAAAAGTAGAAAAAAGGCTGAAACCAAAGACAAACACAATCTTTGATCGTCAAAGAACTATAAAAGTTCTTTCATCCTGCACCCATGACTTTTAATTCCTCAACAACGGAGTGATTTTGTTTTGATTAAAGACTCATCAACGCGTTTCGCTTCACACAGAGAATGACGCATAACACGCAGTGGTAATAATCGTCAATTGACACTAGAGTTCGTCTCACTCAACATTTTCATTAAATCCTCCACAAATATTCCCACAATGATACTTCTGCACCATTCGATTCTCCCCGTGTTTATTTTCGCCTTCTCGTGAAATTTTTTTCCACTTTGCGGACCTCGAAATCACTCAACTGCGTAAAAACAAGTTAAATGAACCCAGAAAATTTTCAGACCCCATTTTACCCTCGAGTACTAGAGACTGATAAAAGGCAAGATCAAAGGAAAAATTAATTGTCCGAAAGACTCCGAGTTCGAGGTCTTTCTAATTAATGAGGGAGGAATCCACTCTTTCGAGAATTGGCGATAATTTTTCACTTCCGCCAAATGAAAATCACGAAATTACTGATAATTATAGAATTATTCGTGAGAATATATTGTTGATTAATCAATTATAATATCATTTATTGATTACCAAATGAAAGACGTGCGTTAATTCGCCTTCACATCAGCTCTAGCCTCTGGCAATTATTTTATTATTACTCCAATTACGGGTGTTCATTGTTTTGATAATGGGTGAATCGCTTTAATGAATTTGAATGCGCGTTCAATTTAGGGGGTGTCGAGGTGGACAATTACTGGTGCAACATTAATTATTAAAAATTCCAGTTATTCAATTGCACCGCAAAATCGTCTCACAGTAATTAAAACGGCGTGTCATGCCGCTGTTTTTCATCTCTAGTTTTTCATAATTTTCAACTCGACAGCTATAATAATAAATTCAAATAACAATGTAAATTCATTCATCTGAAGTACTTTGTTTTTGGTGAGCATATCGTCTCCCATGGAGAAACTTCAATATCTATTATCATCAAATTGTCCAGATATGAAATGAAATTTGATAACTTGTAGTATTTCGCCTCGAGAATTTAGAGAATTCCATTTCGTTTCGATAAACCGATATGGAACTAATACTATTTACCTTCTCGAGAGATACGAATTCTCCTTCAACACGCGACGATAATTCAACTCGACGAAGAGATGAACTGATTTATAAGAGAAAAAATAAAAATTAGAGCTTTCGGCTTCACGTGGCATTGGAAATGATAGAAAATGTGTGATGACAGGGAATGGCGTGATGACAGACATGTGGATATATTCCAATTTGTACTTCATTTATTGAACATGCGAGAGTAAAAATAATAAGGAGTGATGAGGCATCAGTGATGAAATTCGTTTGATCAATTCCTTTGATACTTTTGGAGGCAAATAATTGAGAAAGTCCTCCCCAATTTCCAGGACTTTATTTGTCAACACCACCCCCAGACGTGACGACACATTTTCCATTTCATCATCTCAAAAAAATATGAGTCATACAATCCCCACGTGACGTCATGTTTTGACAGAATTCCTAATTACACGTAATTGTCACGGTTATACATTTTTTCGTCACGAATTTTCGTCGTGATTTGATATTTTGATTTTTCATTCGAACACATTTTTTTTAATTCTACGAATGGAGGCGCGAAGTTCCATCCTCAGATCACCCCGTGAGAAATCCATTCCAATGATTTAATTTCTTTGATTATATTCCTCGAACTCTAAAGACAATATTCAAATTGGAGGTGTGCAAAAAAAAAATAATAATAACAAACTGGGCATGTAAAATTATCGTGTGGGCATTTGGCACGTGTCATATCCCTCAATTTACGTTCGGCTACTTTTTGAAAATCTCTGCATAATCCGAGAAATTATTGATGACTTGCCGACATGCGTCATACATTTTGAGAAATTCCTCTGTACCGTTCCCGATATATTATCGTTCCTTCTACAATATCAGAATTTTCCGCGAACACTATACATTCATTCAAATGAAAATTCAATGGACGACAATAACATGCAAACAAGAAGATCAAACATCCTCCAAATTTTCACTTAAAAATGGGCAAATAACGATTAAATTCGCGGATTATGCCGAAATTATGAAAGAATTTTAAACCGAAAATCTGGGACTCGTGATAGTTGCCAATGCCCACCGGAAAATTAAAAACTCCCTATTACCCCAGTCATACTACAAGAACAGTTAAAAAATATCAATCATTGAGTTAAAAAACCAAACATCTTTCTGAAATCATGGAACGTTTTAATCATGAGTGGTCGAAATAATGAAAAATCTATCAAAAGAATTGAATAAATATGAATGATTATGCAAATTCCGAGCAATATTGATTCAGATCCTTGTTGAATTTAAATGTTGCGGTAGGGAATACGCCGGTGGCATAACTATCAGAAGTAATAGTCACCTCCTCTGTTTCATTTTCTAGCAAGCTAGGTGCATAAATTATTGGTTTTCCCTCATGATAAACAACAGCACCACGATTATCCTTTAGCATCTGCATCGTTAATTTGTCATTAGTACGCTTCGAAATTTCTTTGTGGAGATCATAGGTATCTGACGGTATTGTTTCTGTGTTATATTCTTTTGTATGAAAATTATATGTTGTTTTAAGTACCGCCATCCCCAGTGATTTAATCATAATACCTGCGTGAGTGCTTGTACGGTAGAACATTAGGTTACTTTTAGGTGGGCTAAGATTGAGGAATTGCATGTAGATGGTGAAATTTTTCTCGAGCTCGTCAATGAATATGAGTTCCTGGCTGGTCAACTGTGCATAATTGTCATGTTTCAGTCTTTGATACAGAACTCCGTAATTCATGTATTGAAACACGCACGAAAAACCCAATGCTCTAAAGACTGGTCGGCTCCTAAGCTTTCTGCTCATTTTGCTAGATTGGTTGTCATCCGCGTCCGTAATGAAACCCGTACTCAGATACTTGAGTGTGCCCTCGGGATCATCTTCTCGGTGAAAGATTTGTCGTAATTGAGTCCAGTATCCCATCGGGCGGGAGTTAGCGTTAGTTCTCGCGGGCAAGTCGTTTTCCCGTCCACGAACCATGAAATTCACGTCCTTAGTAAAATATCTCAGAATTTTACAGAACGGCATTACATGCAGTCCCCACATCGTCCCGGGATAGACTTCAGTCGCTTGTTTATTCGTTTTCGTAGAAAGGTTCAACATGGTTATAGGTATTCGCTCATGATAGATTGTTCTGGTTATCCTATTCCATAATCGCATAGGTGAACGTTTACGCAGATCTTGGGTCAGTAAGAAGGTGTATGCATAGTTATTTCGGCACATCCTCCACAAGTTGGTGTAGTATACATCTTGTGCATCTCGGAGAAATGATAAGTCACGGTGAAGTCCTGAAGATTCGTGATCTGTTACGATATCGAAATCCAAGTACTTGAGAATGAGATGGTATGAGGAATTCTTCAGCGCTTCATCAAGCGTGCCCAGTTGTTCATGGGCTAGAAGCCATGGACCCACCAGCATGGGACTGTCGTGAATTGAAACAGAATGAGAAAATAAATTATTCGGCTTTTTAATGAGGTCTAACACAAGCTTTGCCGCGCCGTCCTTTGAGGAAGTGTCTGGTATCAATAAGTACATCGCCAAAAACGTTGTAATTGTAAAGTCAGATGGGTACCAACGGGGGGAGACTCTTGACTTCAAATTAAAGTGAGCATCAAACCGCTTGGAGATCCGTACGTAGAGTTCTTGCGCACTTGTAAGGGCGTTCTTTCCGTGTGCTGTATCCCGATTATGCAAATAATAAATGAGAGCATCAGTCGCTATTTCACATACGTGGGACATTCTCTTTGCATTCGCATCAGAAATTTTAATCCACTTATTATAATCTTCAAGTTCTTGTGGAAATCTCATCACATCAACCAATGCTGCACGAGCACTGTCTGTATCGAGCTTAATTCCCGCATGCTTTGGCTCCGGTACTGGCGGAGAAGGTACTTTTAGTAGGATCTTTCGGTTTGGTATTAGACACTTGCTCAAGATTACTAGAGATGATACACATAGAAAAACTACTAGAATAACACCTATAACAGTACAATGAAATAAAATTGGATGACGGATGATGAAAGACCCTCTAGAATTGCTTAAATCGCAGTTACCTTCCATTTTTTTTTCAGAAATAAAACTATTTACTACAAATAAATAAAAAATAAAAACTTATTTGTATGTGATTTGTTGGCGTATGTAAGAATCACATTCACGTCCCTGCGAGTCTCCCATGGAGAAACTTCAATATTTATCATCAAATTGTCTAGATATGAAATGGAATTTGATAATTTGTAGTATTTCACCTTAGAGAATTTAGAGAATTCGATTTCGTTTCGATAAACCGATATGGAACTAATACTATTTACCTTCTCAAGAGATACGAATTCTCCTTCAATACGCGACGATAATTCAACTCGACGAAGAGATGAACTGATTTATAAGAGAAAAAATAAAAATTAGAGCTTTCGGCTTCACGTGGCATTGGAAATGA
>NW_011887794.1:213590-218173 GCF_000806365.1 Fopius arisanus | reverse complement strand
TCATTGAGTTAAAAAACCGAACATCTTTCTGAAATCATGAAACGTTCTAATCATGAGTGGTCGAAATAATGAAAAATCTATCAAAAAAATTGAATAAATATGAATGATTATGCAAATTCCGAGCAATATTGATTCAGCTCCTTGTTGAATTTAAATGTTGCGGTAGGGAATTTGCCGGTGTCATAACTATCAGAAGTAATAGTCACCTCCTCTGTTTCATTTTCTAGCAAGCTAGGTGCATAAATTATTGGTTTTTCCTCACGATAAACAATAGCACCACGCTTATCCTTTAGCATCTGAATCGTTAATTTGCCATTAGCAAGCTTCGAAATTACCTTGTTGACATCAAGGTTTTCTGGCGGCATTGTTTCTGAGGCATATTTTTTTGTATGAAAATTATATGTTGTTTTAACTACCCCATGTGCCGGTAATTGAAGCGTAACAGCTTTGCTGTAATCGGTTGTAGGGTAGTACTTTAGGGTAATTTTAGATTGGCTCAAATCGAGGAATTCAAACCAGATGATCAAATTTTTCTCGGACTCGTCGATGAATATGAGTTCATGGATGATCCAGTGTGTCAAATTTTTACCTTGCCGTATTTGGTGCAGAACTCCGTAATTCATGTATTGAAACACGTACGAAAAAACAACTGTTCCACAGTCTGTTTGGCCCCTAACCTTTATGCTATCATTGCGAAGTTGGCTGAGATTCGCGTTAGAGTCAGTAAGGAGACCCACAAATGGATACTTGATTTCGGCCTCGGGATCATCTTCTCGGTGAAAGACTTGTCGTAATTGAGTCCAGTATTCCATCGGGACGGAGTCATCGTTAGTCGCCATGCAGTTGTCCTGTCCATGAACCATGAAATTCACGTCCTTAGTAAAATATCTCAGAATTTTACTGAACGGCATTACATGCAGTCCCCACTTCGTTCCGGGATAGACTTCAGTCGCTTGTTTATTCGTTTTCGTAGAAAGGTTCCACAGGGTTATAGGTATTCGCTCATGATAGATTGTTCTGGTTATCCTCTCCCATAATCGCGTAGGTGAACGTTTACGCAGATCTTGGGTCAGTAAGAAGGTGTATGCATAGTTATTTCGGCACATCCTCCACAAGTTGGTGTAGTGTAGGTATCCTGTATCTTGGATATGTGATAAGTCACGGTGGAGTCCTGCAGACCCCTGACTTGTTGTGATATCGAAATCCAAGTACTTGAGAACAAGATGGTATGAGGAATGGTTCAGCGCTTCATCTAGCGTGCCCAGTTGTTCATGGGCTAGAAGCCATGGACCCACCAGCATGGGACTGTCGCTAATTGAAACAGAATGAGAAAATAAATCATCCGGCTTTTTAATGAGGTCTAACACAAACTTTGCCACGTTGTCCTTTGAGGAAGTGTCTGGTATCAATAAGTACATCGCCAAAAACGTTGTTACTGTAAAGTCAGATGGGTACCAACCCGGTAAGTCCGATAGATTCACTTCAGAGTGTTCATTAAACCGCTCCAAGATCTGTACGTGGAGTTCTTCCGCACTTGTAAGGGCTTTCTTTCCGTGTGCTGTATCCCGATTATGCAAATAATAAATGAGAGCATCAGTCGTTATTTCGCATAGGTAGGATATTCTCTTTGCATCCGCATGAGAAATTTCACTCCAGTTATTATAATTTTCAAGTTCTTGTGGAAGTCTCATCACATCAACCAATGCTGCACGAGCACCATCTGTATCGAGCTTAATTTTCGTTGGCTTTGGCTCCGGTTCTGCCCCAGAATCTAATTCTGGTAGGGTTTCTCGGTTTGCTGTTTGACACTTGTTTAAGAATACTATAGAGAATACACATAGAACAACTAATCCTAGAATAGCAAATACAATAACAGAATGAATGAAAATTGGATGACGCTTGAAGATAGACACTTTAGAATTGCTTAAATCGCAGTTACGCTCCATTTTTTTTTAGAAATAAAACTATTTACTACAAATAAATAAAAAATAAAAACTCATTTGTATTTGATTTTTTGGCGTATGTAAGAATCACATTCACGTCCCTGCGAGTCTCCCATGGAAAAACTTCAATACTTATCATCAAATTGTCTAGATATGAAATGGAATTTGATAATTTGTAGTATTTCACCTTAGAGAATTTAGAGAATTCAATTTCGTTTCGATTTTCCATTCGAACACATTTTTTTTAATTCTACGCATGGAGGCGCGAATTTCCACCCTCAGATCACCCCTTGAGAAATCCATTTCAATGATCTAATTTCTTTGATTATATTCCTCGAACCCTAAAGACAATATTCAAATTGCAGGTGTGCAAAAAAAAAATAATAATAATAAACTGGGCGTGTAAAATTATCGTGTGGGCATTTAGCACGTGTCATATCCCTCAATTTACGTTCGGCTACTTTTTGAAAATCTCTGCATAATCCGAGAAATTATTGATGACTTGCCGACATGCGTCATACATTTTGAGAAATTCCTCTGTACCGTTCCCGATATATTATCGTTCCTTCTACAATATCAGAATTTCCCGCGAACACTATACATTCATTCAAATGGAAATTCAATGGACTACAATAGCATGCAAAAAAGAAAATCAAACATCCTCTAAAATTTCACTCAAAAATGGGCAAATAACGATTAAATTCGCGGATTATGTAGAAATTATGAAAGAGTTCTAAACCGAAAATCTGGGGCTCGTGATAGTTGCCATTGCCCACCGGAAAATTCAAAACGCCCCATTACCCCAGTCATACTACAAGAACAGTTAAAAAATATCAATCATTGAGTTAAAAAACCGAACATCTTTCTGAAATCATGAAACGTTCTAATCATGAGTGGTCGAAATAATGAAAAATCTATCAAAAAAATTGAATGAATATGAATGATTATGCAAATTCCGAGCAATATTGATTCAGCTCCTTGTTGAATTTAAATGTTACGGTAGGGAATTCGCCGGCGACATAACTATCAGAAGTAATAGTCACCTCCTCTGTTTCATTTTCTAGCAAGCTAGGTGCATAAATTATTGGTTTTCCCTCATGATAAACAATAGCACCACGATTATCCTTTAGCATCTGAATCGTTAATTTGTCATTAGTAAGCTTCGAAATTTCCTTGTTGACATCAAGGGTTTCTGGCGGCATTGTTTCTGAGGCATATTTTTTTGTATGAAAATTATATGTTGTTTTAACTAGCATCAATTTAGATGATTCAATCCTAACAGCTTTGCTGTAATCGGTTGTAGGGTAGTACTTTAGGTCACCTTCAATTTTCCTATCATCGAAGAATTGCATGTAGATGGTCAAATTTTTCCGGGACTCGTCGATGAATATGAGTTCATGGATCTTCAAGAGTAAATTAGCTTCATCGTGCCCTGATTGAGTCAGAACTCCGTAATTCATGTATTGAAACACCCACGAAAATGCGTCGTTACTATAAACTGTGTCGCCCCTATACCTTTCGCTATATCCGCGAAGTCGGTTGAGATCCAAGTTATTATAAACAATTAAACCCACACATGGATACTTGATTTCGGCCTCGGGATCAGCTTCTCGGTGAAAGACTTGTCGTGATTGAGTCCAGTATTCTATCGGGACGGAGTCATCGTTAGTTGCCATGTAGATGGGCAACTTGGTTTGCTGTCCACGAACCATGAAATTCACGTCCTTAGTAAAATATCTCAGAATTCTACCGAACGGCATTACATGCAGTCCCCACTTCGTCCCAGGATAGACTTCAGTCGCTTGTTTATTCGTTTTCGTAGAAAGGCTCCACAGGGTTATAGGTATTCGTTCATGATAGATTGTTCTGGTTATCCTATTCCATAATGGCGTAGGTGAACGTTTACGCAGATCTTCGGTCAGTAAGAAGGTGTATGCATAGTTATTTCGGCACATCCTCCACAAGTTGGTGTAGTTTAGGCATCGTGTATCTTGGATATGTGATAAGTCACGGTGGAGTCCTGCAGACCCCTGACGTGTTGAGATATCGAAATCCAAGTACTTGAGAACAAGTTGGTATGAGGAATGCTTCAGCGCTTTATCTAGCGTGCCCAGTTGTTCATGGGCCAGAAGCCATGGACCCACCAGCATGAGACTGTCGCTAACTGGAATGAAATTAGTAAATACACGATTGGGCTGTTTAATGAGGTCTAACAGAAGCTTTGCCACGTCGCCCTTTGAGGAAGTGTCTGGTATCAATAAGTACATCGCCAAAAACGTTGTAACTGTAAAGTCAGATGGGTACCAATCGGGGACGGCCCATATATTCATTTTATAGTTAACATGAAACAGCTTGGAGATCTGTACGTAGAGTTCTTCTGCACTTGTAAGGGCCTCCTTTCCGTGTGCTGTATCCCAATTATGCAAATAATAAATGAGAGCATCAGTCATTATTTCACATAGGTTGGACATATTCTGTTTATCCGCATTAGAAATTTCAATCAACGTATTATAATCTTCAAGTTCTTTTGGAAATCTCATCACATCAACCAATGCTGCACGAGCACTGTCTGTATCGAGCTTAATTTTCGCTGGCTTTGGCTCCGGTACTGGCGGACAAGGTACTGGCTTTGGCTCCGGT
>NW_011887794.1:162788-213142 GCF_000806365.1 Fopius arisanus | reverse complement strand
GGTACTGACGGAGAAGGTACTTCTGGTAGGGTCTCTCGGTTTGCTGTTCGACACTTGTTGAAGATTACTAGAAATGATACACATAGAATAACTACTACTAGAATAACAAATATAACAACAGAATAAAAGCAAATTTGATGACGGTTGAAGAAAGACACTCTAGAATTGCTTAAATCGCAGTTACATTCCATTTTTTTCAGAGATAAAACTATTTACTACAAATAAATAAAAAAAAAAAGCTCATTTGTATTTGATTTGTTGGCGTATGTAAGAATCACATTCACGTCCCTGCTTACGATTTCCCTCTTGAATTGTCCGAGCCAAATCACACATCGAATTGATGGCGTAGTTCATGGTAGTCTGATTGAGATTGAGTTTAATTTCTGTTGGTACAGTGGGTACTGCTACTACGTGCATTGTAGATTTCTTGATGTCCTCGCGCAATTGGTCACGAAGTGCATTAACTGTAAAATTTGTGAGAGGGGTTGGGGGTTTGATGTTGTTCACTACAACTTTTGTCACAAACGACTGATTGCTGATACCAATTTGATTTGCCATCACATTGATTTTCATGCTGTAGACTGAGAGAAAGCGGCCAATGAATTCCTGTGGTAGATATGGTCGCGATTGAATGATCTGTTTGAAGCAGGTAAGAGCGTGTGTGTGAGTTGAATCTCTCATCAAGTACTCGAGAATCTTTGACTCCTTGAATGACTCCGTGATCGGTGCCAGTGCTGCTAGTGTGAAATCTGAATTCGTTAAACTGCAGAAAGCACGGATGTAAACTTCATATTCCGGTGTCTCGAGAATATCGTTCAATCGAGTATCGGTGGCCATTTTTTGGATTCTCTACTATATCTGGTCGATAAATATAGGGCTGAGGACAAGATCGTGGTCTCATTGATGTTTTTCGAGGTGAAATTGCTATCCATGATGAACAGAGTCGTCAGTGATTTCTGGTATCTTCTTCGCACTTGTCACGCCATCTCCCTCATCGCTACGGAATCCCGGGAATCCCCGGTGGCGTTGCCATTTTTTCCCAGCGTACGGCGCTGTACAATCTTCTGTAATCACTAAATCGAATCCCTGCTTATGGATATTTTCAAATTCTGTTTCGATAATGTCAGGGCCTCAGAATGCAACGAGCGGAAGTGCGATGGAACATCGAAACCGGGAAGTAGCGATCTTCAGCCGGTCATCAATAAATGACTAAAACTTGAATTGAAATTAGACATCGATCGAGGACCTTCGCCGACAAATGGTTCACAGCCGTGGTATGTACGGCTATCGATTTACACTGGTGCCAAGGTCGTAGTTGATTATCCTCATGTCATCCACTGTTCTTCGTAATTTTACCAAGAATTAGAATTCCAATCAGATATATATTTTTCTCCAAACCACTGATTACCAGCGGTTAAATTCTATTCCATTTTTCCATGACTGATTTTTATTTCTTGGAGAATTTGTCTGTGAAGATTAAAGATTTTCTTGGAAATGTGAGAAGTTTTTCTTTGAAGTGACATGCGAGTGTTTGAAGAACTTTTGGAGAGGCGGAAGATGGTGAATTTCTGTGGACACCTTTGGCTTCTCTGCATTCCACTGAATATCTCGGACACAATATATACAAATTTCCATAGTCTATATCTGACCCGCAGTCCAAGTTCTGACCAGCGCAGGCGCATCTTGAGTTGTTGAGAGATCGAACGTTTTGTAAATGTCACCTTTACCATTTTTTTCATACCCACAACAGAAAATATTTGTCTACCGAAATCGATCTCGCATTTGTACGAGTGTTTTGTAAACACGATTTCTTGATGCGGAATGTAAGATACTGACATGAAAATTTTGTTACGAATATCTTTGAAGTATCTTGTGGACATTTCAAAGACTGGAGCTTTGCTCTTTGATATTTCTGAATGGAAAATGTGGGAATATCGTGGCCACGACGGATGTGAAAAATGAGTCGTGGAAGAGAAAACCATTTTTTTCCGAAGACTGGATCGGAGTAAGATGAAGTTTTCAGAGGCAATGGGTAGAAATATTATCAAATGTATCGGAATAAATGATTCTGGATGTGATCGCGACAAAAATTAATGGTCACTACTACAATTTGGAGGTTTTCCGATCCAAAAAAAAAAACGAAAAAATTTATTTAATGAAATAATGCGATTATGAAGAAATTATAAATCAGCACTTTTGAAACCGTCACTCTATAGTATGAAATCAATAAACTAAAGTATCTCAAATTGCTGAAATTGAGTCCATATTACTCGACTATTCTGCTGTAGAAGTTGAATGAAATTAACGATATTGCGAAAAATGACGGAATAATAACGAAAATGGAGACGGTATATTTTCTGGCCGTAATCCGGTGAAAGGGGACAAATTGGAGGTAAAAGTCGTCCCCTCAATCGTCTCAATTGGAATAACCACCTGAAAAAAGTCAAGTTGACCTTGGATATGTGAAGAGGATGGGGTTGGCACTTGATTGCGTGGTTTTACCGTCGCAAGGATGATGTCCGAGACCCTAAAACCTCGTGGGTTTGCATGCCACACGCTAGTTAACAATTGGCTCTGTTGCATTTTATGAACGAGAAATGGGTTTGAAAGTGGAGACCGAGGTCACAGACAATGAACCTCGTCCCAGTTCAGGGCTCCCCTGTCATTTCTCACAATGACACTTGGATCCACTCGAGAGAGAGAAAAAAAAAATTAACTCAACATTTCTTCCCTGTCTTGAGACGAACCAGCGAAACCCAAATGTTCTTCATTATTTTTCCGAGGACGTTAAGTTAATCTCAACAAAAAAAATTCATTGTGAAAAATATTTTTCAACTCATGTGCTGATTATAATATAATTATTACAAATCAATCAACAAATTGATTAATTTCAGAGCATGACGTATAATGGAGCACCTTAACGACTTTTGGAATTTTTTTTTCGGCTGATGGAATGAAGTATTTGAATTTTTATTTGAGAATTATTGATATTCTCAATTCGGGGGAAAGTCTTAAATTTGTTTGCCCTGTCGCATAATTTTCGAGAGGATTTGTCACTGAAATCGACAATCTGATTTCTTCTGGCAATCTCTGAAGCAGTTGGAGAGGCTTTAAGGTGTGTCAGAGGAGTGAAAAAAAAAGAAAGAATAAAGTTGAAAAATCGGAAAGACGATGGGTTGCTTCGATGACACGTGCAGACGATAAGAAAATGATATCTATAGTGGATTTTATATGCGGGAAACAGATACTGTGACCTATTCTCTACGATCGATCTACCCTGTATTCGTGTTTTGTGACGTTCTCTGACATATCTCATCACGTCACCGAGATTCCTTGCTCGTTGGTATATTCTTATGACGTGAAACGACGTTAAATAATTTTATAGTGCGACAGGATTCGCGAAACATGCGTAAATTTTGGGAGTAGGAGTTTTACGGTGGATTATGGGACAAATTTATGGGAAAATAAAGCGGGAGTAAAATTATTTGACTGGATTCCCCCGGGGAAATTTCTACCTACAAATTGGATTGAAATGCTAACGACAGGTTAAAAGATTAATAATTTTTTACGTGGCGTAACATTAGGATTGCATTTTTTAATGCCCTTTTTGTGGATTAAAATTTGATATGCAGGAAAAATGAGGAAATGGTAGAGTAATTCGAGTGTTTATTCCAGTGAAATGTACAATCAAGTTTGAAGGGGAATTGGTCTTATTAGAGTGAAGTTTCATGACTCGAGTAATTCAGAATATATTGCGATACTTGAAAGTATCACGAGGTATAAGGGGCCGAGCTGAATCTCATTTTCCCGCGACAAACTTATCCAATTTCATACCGATTACATTTCCACTTCAGGAACTGCATTGACGAGATGAAGAGGTTAAAAGTCCCAATTTTTCAATTTCAATTATTCACTGAAATTGGAAAATTCAAAATTTTTGAGAACGTATCAGGAGAACATGACGATCGAGGAGCTATTCGCGGAAATTTAAAAATTCAAAATTTTGAAAAAAGTATCAGGGAAGCATGTAAATCGAGGAGGTATTCACTGAAATTTGAAAATTCGAAATTTTTTAAAAAGTATCAGGGGAGCATGAAAATCGAGGAGGTATTAGCTGAAATTCGAAAAATTCAATTTTTTTGAAAAAGTATCAGGGGAGCATGAAAATGGAGAAGGTATTCACTGAAATGTGAAAATTCGAAATTTTTGAAAAAGTATCAGGGGAGCATGAAAATCAAGGAGGTATTCGTTGAAATTTGAAAATTCGAAATTTTCGAAAAAGCATCAGGGGAACATAAAAATCGAGGAGATATTCACTGAAATTGAAAAATTCGAAATTTTCGAAAAAGTATCAGGAGAGCATGAAAATCAAAGAGGTATTCACTGAAATGTAAAAATTCATAATCTTCAACTGGAGACTATACTTAAGGCCAATTGATCGGTATTGTCGTACTTTCAACCTCTCGGAGTTCCTGTGTTCCACTCTCGTTACTTCACTCACTTACAATTCGATTTAACGATCGGACCATGAACTCCGAGGTCATTTGAAAGCTCATCTCCGGTTACCCCAACCCAACTGGGAGCACTTTGTGTCCCCTCACCAGTTTCATCCATCTGTGCAAATGACGGGCGTCAACCATTTATCTCCCACCAGTCTTGAAAATTCAAATCCATAAAATTTCCATCATTTCCATCATTTCCATCATTTGATCAATTATACATCTACCAGATTTCGAGTACCCTGTAATTTTCATAATTTACCAAATAATCATATTACATTACATTTAATTTTTTAAATACATGAAAAATTGGCGCGCAGCCCGAACGGTGGACTTAGCGTCACCACGCGCCGCCAACTTCACAGTTGTTTACACCCACCGCACTTGTACCATAATATACTATTTTTGGGATTGTCTTCGTTGATACTAGCATTGTGTTTTGTTTCTGGTTGTATGCAAGAGGTGTTTGAGCAATAGCCAACGGTAAAGTGAGGGATTTAACCCGCGCTGGTGAGTGGGTGGTGGTAAAAGCCCGGCGTCGTCGCTCGTCGACGCTCGTCGACGCCACAGGGCGGGATGGCTTCCCATCGATGGTAGAAAAGTAGGCACACGGGGCGGGTTATACATCGGTTAGGGTAGTAGGTGCGCATCCAACGTGCGGAATACCAGGTGAGTGGGGCAAGTCCGATATACAAACCCCTCAATCGTCAAACGTACCGAACCACTTGTCTAACTCTGTCACTGGGTAAAACCTCGTCGTTTGAATATCAAAGGATAAGGTACAGAGATAAAATTTCTCCATTTTTCATTTCACCCCTCCAATCATTTCGTTTCAACGAATTTTACATTCAATTTTTTATTCAATTTTCCATTCAATTTTCCACTCGCTCTATTTTCACCGCCGATTTCTTCGAATTCAAATGGATTTACTATTCTGTTGTCAATGGGATTTTTAAATTCATCGCATCAATGGAATATTTCAAATTTTACTGTCAATTTTACATCGATCTCAGGGGGAATGATTTATCACGTTTCACTACAGCATTGATCAATACGTTGTGACCCGGTGTTTGATAGGGCAATTCAGTACCGCGTGAAAATGTATATTCCTCGCTCGACTAGCCGATTGTCATCGTCCAGAGATCGCCAATAATCTGGTGTTTGGCATCAGAGGAGGTGAAGGGGGTGGCAATACGTGTACATTCCCGTGGTAAATTCTATGATGCGCGTCATACGGGGGAAAATTGATGTGTCATCGTGCGCATTCCAGAGTTGATTGAGAACACTGACTTCATTAGCTTCCGACGAATATAAAAAATTCTATTCACCTCCCAGTTTCCGCGATGAAATAAAAAAAAAAATTGCAGAACAAACAATCGCATTGAGACAGCGATAAAAAATTCAATGTCAATCAGCGCGAGGAATATCCGTGCGGAATTAAAAGTTTTAATTCATTGATCTTGATCATTACTTTTCTGTCCATCAGATACGAGTTTGATGATCGATATCCACATGTCAGGTGATAAAAAAAAAAATAAATCGGCGGGTGTTTCAGGTGATAGATCCGTCGGGTTGTCCAGTGGTATTTAGTCTCCTTGAAGTTTCTCCGTTGAATTTTTCATCGTTATAAAAATAAAGTGCCTCGATAAATCGATTGTGAATCGCGTGTTCTCAGATGTTATCAGTGGTTTAACGTGGGGGCACCTTTGGAGGGTACACTTGGATAGTTAAATACAAGGGTTGAACGATAATGAGTGGTTCCGGTGCGATACCTCTTATTCTGGCGAAAAAGGAGCAGATACTCGAAGGCAAGTACTGAATAAAATGTAACGCTGTCACTTTCTTCAAACTTTCCCCCCCCCCAACTTCCTCTAAACTTTCACTACCATCGACAGTCAAAAAGCATCAATCACCCGCAGCAATTTCATTAAGACGAATATCTTTCATCAATATTAACCCATCGACCATATTTTTCTTCCTCGTCACACCTGTCGCTGTGAATAAATAATCCCAGCACTAATTAATCACTCCTCCCCCCATCGAATATTACTCCACGAAAAACGCAAGACTCTCATTTCTCGGAGGTACCCCTCCATCGTCATCATTTTTCTATTTATAAATTTCCACGCAAAATCATCGGACTAATAGGAAGCGCCTGTTCACTGATTATCATCATCATCGATGACTAATTAGCGTCTAATGAGGCATTTCCTTCGTCACGAGACGTTTGCCGCGGAAAAAAAAATGTATGACGTGTATTCAGCCTTAGGATGAGCAGCTGAATCCGTTGCCAATATTATTTTCCCACTCTGAGTCATTGTTTATATAATTTTAAATATTAAACGTGAGTCTCTTCTCACCCGAGGACCTCCGGAATTAACCCGAGATTATCTTAAATTGTGGCGGTTAACGCCTTCGCGTGCACATTTAGTCTAGCCAGGTGAAAGTGAAATTGAAATATTTCAGGGCGCTGATAGCAATTTTATTTATTTATTTCTCCTTACTCCCTCAGTACCTGATTTTTCATTCAATAAATTCATCGTTGATAAAACCGAGATTAACTTGAAATACTGCGCCTATTATTTTTTTATTATATATTTTTTATATATTAAATATAATAATCAGGTTCAGGTTCGGGTTGTGATTCAGGGAAAAGCTAGACTAGCTTCAATACCTGAAAATTGAAATATTTAAAAACCTAGGAAATTGGATGAGTTGGGGACTAGAATTCATCGAGCTGATGAAATTATTCAACAAAGTAGACAAATATTGAAAATTGAATAAACATATTTATTTACATCGCCTGTATTTACCTGAATCAGTATTTACTCAGCTGAAAACAATACATAGATCGAATCCACTGCACCAGAAATTGGAAGCACCATTCCGTTATCGCCCAGAATTTCAGGATTATCTGATTTAGTCAGACAATATGGGCGCAACGATCGCGAATTCGAAATACCGAAAAAGCGAAAACCAACTCAACGTTAAACCTATAATCCATTACCTATATCACATAACCGATAATCTTCAGGGGTCAGTAAACATTGTATCCGCTCGTACCACAATTTTCTAGATCTAGCGAAGAGGAATGCCGATTTTATCGTTCCCTGAATTTGCGGAGGAAAATTTCAGCGGAAAATGTAGAAAATAAATGATAAAGCTGTTACGAAATCTAGTTACTTCTAGATTATTTTCGTCCATTGATTGCGGTACTCAGGATAATTGCGATAAATTATCGCGGGGGAGTAACGCGAATTTTGGAATAAGAGAGATTTAGAGGAGAGATTCAAAGGGACTGCAAACAAGAAAACCACTTTATCGCACGTTATCGTCGGATATTTTTCGTTGTCCAGAATGGACCGACGGGGTGTTGAGAGACCCTCGCGATTTATTGCTAAAATAATATGAGGAAAAAATATAAAAAGAGAGAGATATAAAACGTTGGGAAAAGTGGAGTACAGGGCACGTAAAAAGGTCGTGTGGGGTGAGGAGAAAAGAAAAAACTGAATTTACGGGATGGCAAAGAGGTAGAGAGATCCGTTACGATTGCGAGGAATCATGTGACCTTTCAGAATTTTCATTTGAGTCTATTCCATCGGTCCTTGAATTTTATCCTTTGACTGGAATTTTTCTCTTTCCAATGAAAAATCGGTTTCATCCACTAAAACGATCATTTCAATTTTTTAAAGCAGAAGATGTGATTCTAGTCTTTTGACAGCCGAATCATGTTTAAAAAATTCCCTGCATTTTTAATGAGCGCAATTACTTTAATTACTCTATTATTGCTGACTCGTTGGGACCGGAAATCGTTCCACGTCTCTAAATTTTTGGCGAAAATCGAGTAATTAAAATTTCACAGTTAAACAGAAAAAAATAAAACGTTAAAAAAGTTTGTCAACATTTCTGCGGAGCAATTAAAGCTGTCGATTTTTTTTCTTTTTCTATTTTTCTCTCGTTCTCTTCACCTCTGGCTTCATCGATCATGAAAGCAAATATCACAACGAAATTCTCGGTTCCACCGAAACTGGTGATTTCCGGGGGAATAAAATGGGTCATGAGTGCGAGAAAAATTGAAAAATGAATGAAAAAAATGAAGAAAATTTGACACATGGCAGAGATTTCGGTAAATGATGAAAATTTCTGGTATAGAATCCCGAGTATTTCTGTCACGAGTGTATGTACTACAGTTTTTTCTCACGTGGAACTGACTCTCTTATTCATAAGGGGAAAGAAATTATTTAAAAAATTCCGTGTTTTAAAACACGCGTTCCCAGAACTACCATGTGACCTACATATTTTCACTCTTTGTATTTTCTGTCCGGTTCTTTCCACTTCTCCCAGAGCTTTTAATTTCATTACTTTCGGATGATCAAGGTAGATTGAATTATCCGAGTCTGTGCACCAGACGTTGCCTGAGGCAAAAGTAAAAAGAATTTTCCAGGATTTTATTCGATTTCAGAGTAGAAATTGAGAGGCTCTGAATAAAGACTGAATTAAGTGAAGATGCGGAAGAAATGTTCCTGATATTAAGTAATAACTACCAAATTAATAATACTGAAATTCCGATGCTCCCCTGAATCACCCGTGTATGACCTTTACCCTCCTGCGGGGCCTTATACTCTGTAACCGCGCTGATGACCTTCAAATACCCTTGACCCGCCTTAATAATGCCCATCGAGACGCCCCTTTCTGTCACGCAAATAAACCTGTTCTAATTTTCATAAAAAAAAAATTCTCTACGCAAAAATCGTCCACTCGAATTTCGAAGAAATCCTTCGGGTAAAATTGATTAATTTCTGTGCCACATTTGGAGAAAAGTTGAGTTGAAAGTAGATGGTAGATACATTATGAATGAGGACAACTCGGTGGGATAGAAAGGGCTCCCGGTTTCCGGTTATAAAAACCGAGGCAAGATGCTCGCCGATCTATAAAAGCCCGGATTCCACCGACCTCTTCTTTTCATTCGCTTTTTTAAAGCTCGACGATAAATTTACCCCCAACCCCTCCCCCCCAACCACCACCCAACTACATGCTGGATAAATAGACTTGCATTTTCAATTCGGTGGTGAGAAAATATTTCTTTATTCTGCAAGGCTTGTTGAGAGAGATCGAGTTAATTCAAGGTTAAATTCATGAGGGTTAATTGATGAGGTCAATTTTTGCTTGAAGGTCAAGTTGAGAGTGAAATGAGAGATGTAGGGTGAAAGCAACAAATGTTGTTTCCTGAGGGTTAAATAACGGCTTCGTAAAGGTCACCTTGATGAGGGTCAAATTAAGATGACGAAGGGTCAAATCAATGACGTCAACTCTTTTCTTCATACTATATCCTCAAGGTTGAGTTAGTGAGGACTAAATCAGGATTATTCAACGGCCTTGAAATGATTTAGGGAGGGTAAAGTCGAGGGCTTCAAAGGGCGTCACAAGGTCATATTGGTGAGGGTCAAATCGCGAGAAAAATGGACAATTACGGTGTCACGAGTATTTATTGCTGACATCTAATAACATTGACAACCATCGTATAAAGCCTTGCAAAGTATATTTTTCTTGGTGGGGAGTGAGGGCGGGAAGCCTTGCTACGAATAAATGTTTTATGAGGAAAAATGGTAACACTCCTATCCTCCATGGCCTCGTATAAAGGCTTTCTGGATTCAGTCTGTCTGATTGACTTTTCCCAATACCATTGATTCCGTAATGTGAAATTATTACCACTGGCATGTGGCTGTATTGTCGAATAAGATCGAAAACACAATAGTGAACACCGCTCCCCCATTTTTCGGGTAATCCGTGTCACGATCGTGATATGATCTCAATTATTTTCGGATACAATTAGTTTTCAATTTTGTGCTTTTTTTTCTCAGTGGAGAAATAAATTTTTTCACGCTGTTCCGACGAAAAAAAAAATGGGTCAATGTATATTTACATTTTAATGGTGCACGTCAAGGTTTCCATTTCACCGATGGTAAAATTCGATGACGAGAGGCTGTTCGAAATTAAGATCTTCATTCATCAACCTCGAGAGACTGTCTTTAACCTAGTGTCCAGGCGTCGTGTCTCATCTATAAACAACTCCATTGTGTCCTTGTCACAGAAATGACTATTTTTCGATCGACACGGAAAAATAGACTAGGGCGAAGATGTTACATGTCAATATGACATCCTTTTCCGAAAAGGTCGTACACAAGTGACCATCGGTTATAGTTTAAAAAGGATCATTCCAAAAAATATTGAACTCAAATTTTTATAGCAAACAAACATCAACGAAAAATGCAAAATTACAGTTTTCCAATTGTGCATTCGACACCTTTTTCCATCTCACCCAATACATTTTCCGGACCCATAAATTCATCAACACGCCCATAAAAACCGACAGCAAACGCAGGAATTCATTCGTTTCAATGATGACTCAAGGACAGACACGTAGAACAACATTAATTAATTAAACAACATGCGACAGAACATTTTCGTAATAAAATAATCAAGAAAAAATGTTCGAGTCTAATTGCTCGTTGAAAATACAGGGAAAATTCTTTTGCAATTTTATTGGCCCCCGCCAACAGCTGCACTGATTTCCAGTAAAAGGAAAAAAATCCACACATTTTCCCGGAACAATTCCTGAAATTTCCCCTAGGGATTTCCAGCCGTCGTCTTCATCCGACGGAGTGACGTTAATCCTGAAAAAGTGAAATAGTGAGTTGATCATTGATGATGGACAGAAAATGACGTGAGGAAAATTCATTGAGACCCAATAAACCGATTACCTCAGCAATATCCGGTTTCCGATGGGTTTGGCAGTTTTGGTTGGATGGAAAAGCCTCAGGTGGACGTTCTCAATGCATTGGTGGACCGGCAAATTGGGCTAATATTGAGATCCTGTGCGCAAGTACGCCGTGTCCATTTGAAACTTGCATTCTGCAACACCTGCTACTACCACAAATTGACCCACCTTAACTTTTTCATATCGACTTTTCCCTTTTCCCTCAGCATTTACGACCTATTTCCACCAACGATATCCACTTCATGTCATCGTAAAATTCTTCTCGAATAAAGTATCACGTGGGGATTCCCCTGTCTGCATGAAACATCTCCTCATAAATTTCTTGTATGTCAAGTTTTATCAAGTACTCGAAGAACTATTTCGAGGAGTTATTCAATTTAATTAGTCTAATGTTGATTTAAAAAATTGTTGAACCTTAACGGATCACTGATCTATGGATTACGTTGATAATGAGACAGTCTGATTGTTCCCCTTTTCTTCCTCTTTCAGAAGAACTCTCGTTAGTGATTCTGTTCGGTCTCTCAAATCCGCCCTAAATTCCGCACTTCTGGCGAAACAATGGAGGTAAAAAGGCCCTCCGGATGTATTATTTCGATGTCTTTTGAATTTCATCTCGAAACGCGGGAATCCCCGAGTGAGCATTCAGGTGCTCTAGGGTCTAGTGATGTTATTCAGGTCCAGAAATAATTGGAGAACTCAATTCGAGTTCAATCCAAATGAGAAAATATCCCTTTAGGTAGGGTTAACCAATTTCGTTTGGTTACATAGTCCCATCTATTCCTGCGCCGATCCCTCATCATGAAATATCGATCATCATTCCTTCGGAAATATCCTCGAACCCAGAGTGACATTTACCTACAACATCTACAGATAATACCTGACTGGAATTCATCTTTAGAATTTCTCGAGCAATCTCCCATCGTAAAATCACCAAAAATGCCATTATATTCATTTTCCACATTGTGCCAAATTATTAATTCATCCCGATCATAAATCATCTCCATTCCACCTCGAAATTTATAATAATAAAATAATTACTCCGACACTCGAGCAACATTAGAATATTGAAATCCGTAAAAGTGTGATCTGATTTAAAAATTTTTTTTTTTTGAATTGACGTGATTTGACACGCGTCACAGAACGTAAATCAGGAATGGCGCCAAACTGTCTCTGTTTTTGAAGCTCTTGGGCCACATCCGGTTCCATGTGACCCAGATTGCCAGAATTCCCAGGAGAAGTCTTTTGTGTTGAGCAAAAATTCAATATTCGCTCACCCCTTTCTCATTTTCCAAAGTACTCTATTAAAAAAAAAGCTGTAAGACATTTTTCGTTGACGATATATTTCGTCCAGGTCGCACTCGGAGTTGAATAACAATATAAAATAATTAATTAATTATTCAATTCCAATTCAATTTCAAATATTCAATTTCAAATCATCACTATTTCCATTATTATCTATTATTATGGATAATTGTTTTATCCAGTTGAATAATTTTTCAATAAAAACAAATGGTCGACTATAAAATTATGAAAAATTATCGAATTAAACCACTGAAATTCTCCGAAAATAACAGTTATCGTCTCTCAATATTTTAATCTGATTAACTGACCAGAAATAATGACTCGCAGTTGTCGTTTTCGAATGGAAGGAACTTGTTCATCGATTATTTAAGTCATACACCCGTTTACGGTTGGTTAATTTAATTTCCCGATTGCTCACCGGATTTGTCGACCAAAGGAGATATCTATCCTGAAAGGACTGAAATCTTCCTAGTTTCGGAAAATGGAGGGGAAATTAATACCCGATGGAAATGAATTCTATTTCTATTTCAACCGGTGATGTCGTTGCCATGGCAATCAATTTATCAATTCGTCAAATTACTGTTGAGATCTTGAACTCTCGTACCATAAAATCATCAATTACTCATAATAATTAAACCCAGATGCTAATTGATAATTTTCGGGTTTATCTACATCGCGGATAGTTGAATTGAATATAAAAACTTTTATCTTTTCAGTTATTCGCGATAATCGGAGATCCATTGATTGGATGATAAAGATATATTGACCGATAACGAATTGTTGAATTGAAAATAATCGGTTTGCGTTGATGATTTTTTTATTATCAAAATCTATTAGATTATCCGAAATATTGACGTTCGTTGTTAAAAATTCGGAATAAATATTGTTCGCCGCAGCTGTTAAAATAGCAACTATAAAAATCGAGATGAAACCATTTTTCGGATTCCTGCAACGTCTGAATTGGAAAATCTACGGATGACAATTCCCGAATATATGTATCGCCATAAAAATATATTTATTCGTTTTATTGAAAGTCTATTCGTCATTCGGTCACAATGGAGCCCATGGGATTCCATAAATTGGTTCAGTCAATTTCAACTCCAAAAGATTTACGCGCATATTTTATGAACATGTGATAAAATATTTTAAATATTGACTCGACTCGAAAATCTCACGATGACAAATCAATTGATAAATGATTGATCAATAATTTTGGTATCAACTCCTAAATAAAATTATTATTAAATAATAGAAAAGGGAGAATAAAAATAAATAGCCATAAAATAATAATTGTTGTCTAAGCTTCGAGAGTCCCAATCTCCTCAAGTCCATTTCGTCTTGAAGTTTATTCTCTCTGTAAATATTTGATCTTCAATAAAGATCAACATGAAAGTTTGTCGTTGAAAAACAGCAGCTGATCCCCGAGATCTCTGGAATTTTATTAATCTTCCAGAGAGCTTCTCATGTGGAGAACATTCAGAGGCAATCCCACGTGATAATGCAGAACTCGAGGGATGAAATCCCTGAAAAAAAATCTGAAAAAAAATCCATCAAGAATGTAAATACAAGAATCACTCCGTTCAATCCAGCCATGCCATTTTATCGGGATTAAAATCGTCTCCAACTCCTGATTCCATATTTTCCGTTGTTAAATTTAAATATTGTTGTTAATCCTACGATATACCGGAGTCTATACCGATACTCTAAGAAAATCTCAATTTTATTTTTTGAGTCCCATGCAATTTTTTCTTTCCAATTTCTGGTAAATAAATTCCAGAATTTCTCTCTCTATATTTGAGTCAGTTATGCGATCTCATGGATTTTTTATCGATATTTCAAGTGCAATTGGATATTTTGGTGGGGATTGGGAGGAGTTTCAGAGCTAGGCAATAAAGAAATATAACTGCCTTCTCCAGACGCAGACTCCGCTCTATCGATTTGCCTTTACATCTACTAACTGGGAGTTGAAGAGAGAGACTAAACTGATTTACACGTTCATCATCGAATAGAGAAGACGAGGTATTACCACCGGATCAACCCGCAAGAATTGCGATATTTTTCCTATTTTTTTTTATCCTTAAAAAAAATATGAAATCATTTAAAAATCAAGCCACACCTCTAGATCCTCCACTCTCCATTTAAACTGATTGACAGAACTTATTAAATCAATCAAAAATTCAATTGCATTTGTTTATAAAAAAAAATGAGAGAATCCTGTCAATTGAAATTGAAATAAACCTCAAAGAAATAAACGGGAATAATTCCCCTAGGATTAATCAATCAGATCTATTAAATCTATTCCTAAAATAAAAACCAAAAAATTAGTGAACCTTTTGATTTGAAATTGAAGTTAAACTCATGCAATTGAATGATGAGACGAAATAGGGACTGAAATTTTGAGAAGTGCGAGTGGGACTTAACAGACCCAATTATCCACGATGTCTTGAATGAATAATTCATACGTTTAATTTAACTGAAACAGCTAATGCAGATGTACATTTTGTCGAATAATGGTAGATGGGGTCGAGATTTTGACGTGATTATCTCTGGATGGGGAGTCGATTGGACTACAAATTCTGGTAGTGGATTCTCAAGTTGCTCTATCGTCATCGTCTCTATACTCAATCCGTCTGTTTGTACTCCGGACGTTGGTTGCAATTTCCTCCGGTTTCACAGCACTTCAACCAGACAACCGGTCTATTGAGGTGAAGCCAGAATCCTCCGAATTTACGGTTTACCAGTCAGCACGAAACCCTTTGATTGACTCAATTCCCCTACGCCATATTTTTTTTACCCAAGAGATATTCATAGTTGAACTTCAACAGAATTTCCCCCTATAGAACCGATTTTTCCTGAATTTCCTGATTTTTCAGAAGTTACGAAGGAAATTTCATTGATGAATAATTATCGAGAGTTCAGGGTTTTCAAACAATTTCGGGTGGCAAACTTCTCCTATTACTCTAGTCCTTAACTTCGTTAAATCATTTGGTAACTGAACGACCGCTAATTGACGTGATTTAATCGCAGAATGTTAAAATTTATTGATAAAATATTCACCAACTCGGGGTCGAATGGGAGTGAGACAAAAGGTTTTATGCGCAATTGCAAATGCAGAGGAATATTTCAAGGGAGATAAATTGCAAAGGTAATTGGATATTCTGGAATTTTTCATCCGTGGTGAAAATGTAAAAATTTGAAAGAGGAACAGCCGCTTGAATAATTCTCCTTTCTCGTGTTGAGTGCTACAGATTATTGACTGCGACATTCAAACATTAAACATTCATCACTCGTACGGTCTAGTAAAATCTTTTCATACCTGAGAAGCCAGAGATTCCGTCAGTACAATTTTTTTTTAATCCCGGGAATTTTAATGTGTTAATTAATTTCATTTTTACAGTTCGTGGGAATAAATTCTGATAAATGATTCATCATTTTTTGTTCTGACACTTTTCAGCGAGTGGGAATATAAAATTCACAACTTTGCGGGTGTATATTCTGCTTCACGCCATTTCCCTTTCCGTCTTGTTTGTGGAAATTGGACGATGTCCGGTGAACTCGAAGTATACTTTAAACTCGAAAAGTTGAGCTTCCGTGAAATATCTTTATGCCACTCTCGCGCCAAATGTATGTGTGAGATGTTGAGAATTTCCACCGGGGAAAAACTTTTCCACCACAAAACTCGGGAAATGGAAGTCATTTCTCCCCTAATTTTCTTTAAAATTCAAAATAGCGGTTATAATCTGACACTAGTACAAAAGTGTCTGCCGTTCTTTGTAATCGATTCAAATTTGGCGCGCGAACCTGACGCAGCGCTAACTTCACATGAAAACAGTCCCGTCGCACCGATATACCAATTGCGAGAACAATTATGTGAAGAGTCCTCTAAATGATATATTTAACTTATAAATTCAATAATAAAAAATATATCCTCATATAAAAGGGGCGTATAACCAAATCATAAATTACTCTCTCATATGCCTTTTTTATTTCTCACCCCAAAGTTGAATAAATAAAATTAAATGAATAAAAAATATATATTTTATCATGTGGGAATTCTGGAGTAACTGAACGCTTGTGAACCCTTCAACTCTAAAAATCGAGAGCTAGAACTGAGATGTGGCACCCCAGCAGTTCCTAACCGCAAGATAAAAAGATGAAGAGAGAAAAATGCTCTGGGGGAAGGGATCCAGCAACCTGCGGTGGAAAAAGGTTCTAAGTGGGTCAGTGGGTGATGGCACCGCACCCAACCCTTCGACGCTTGCGTAGCGTAAACCTCCCGGGTTTGACGTCATGAGGTTTTTAACTCGTGACGTCATGGAGGGAATTCACCGAGTTTTACCCCTTACCCCCTGAAACGCTGCCATGTGTAGCTGCAAGGGGAATTGAGATTCAGCTCCAAGCCGGGATGAAAGTGCCCGTGGATATGGAAACGCTAACAACCTATCCCTGCTATTGCACAACTGGGTGTATCATCTGGGTCATGATGAATTCATTGGAGATAAGTTTTTTTTTCCCAGGGCCTGCTGAAACTAAAAATGATTATTCAACGTCACTATTTTCAGCCGAAGCAACAGGACGATTTTTAATTACATTTTGGTAATTAACGGACGGAATATTTCAATTACTCACTGTTTATTTATTAATCGAGAAATTCTTCTTGGTGGTGAATGCAATTACAGTTGATGCAGACAATATGGAGAAGTGAAGCGAGCGATGTGGACAAGAAATGGATGAAAGGGAATTGGAATGCCTCGGCGATGGTGATCGGTATTCTGGAATTCTAGGATTGAAATCCCACAGACGACAATCCGATTCAATTCCATTTGTACGATTATCATTCACTTCTCAATTCAAGAGATGGGAGACATTGAAATTTCTCTTCCATCAGGTCCATTTGAGCAACTACTCAGGGATGCAGAGGAAAAAAAAAATAAGATGATGGGGGCAGAGAACGATTTCAATCTCGTATTGAGAGCTATTCCATCTGGCGACTGGAGAAATCTTTTAATCAAAATGAATCTGATGGAAATGAGATGTTATCAATAACAATTGGTACATTACTTTTCAATTATTTATTCTCAACAATTCAAGTCGATTAACTTCATGATTGTTAAATTGTTCTGACACGAAAGTCAAGTTAATTTGACTTAGTTTGCTTCGTGCTGAGGACCTAAACTGCTGGTGAATTTCCAATTAGTTTAAAAACAGTGGAAGACCAAAACAAGTGGTGACAGCTGTTGGGTCGAGGAGACGACCCGCCTGATGCCGGTGCAACGGGGAAAGTCAAATAATTAATTCAGTGAATTAATTTTTTGTGTTGAAGTGGAGGTTGTGCTAAATTTTCCGGCTTTCACGAATAATTTTTTCTGTCCCTGTTCGTACCTAGATCGTGCGTCAATTAACATTCTATGGTTAATTGCGATTAAATTATCTGGTTCTAGAATTATGACATCGATGGTTGCTTTGATGAATGAATTCGTTGCATGTGATTGCAATAGTGGTTGAAGCTTCACTTGTGGATGGAGGGTTGTTGATCTTCTTCGTTAGGGTGTGAGCAAATGCAAATGTATGTGATGATGAACTGTGATGTTATCTTGGTCAGTTTGGTAGGTGGCTGCAACTACGCATGGCTTCACTGGCGTGACCGCGCCTTTAGGATCAGCTGAAACAGCAGATTCATTGGCAGAAGGGTCAACGATTGCTGCTGATTGATTTGTAGGTACGGATTCAGTAGTAGTTGACGGCTCGTTGGGAACCGCAGAGTCGGTGACTGGTAAAGGCTCAGCAGGGGCTGCAGGTTCCACGATTGCTGGAGATTCACTTGAGGGTACGGATCCAGTAGTAGGTGATGCCTCGTTGGGAATCGCAGATCTATTGGCTAGTAACAGCTCAGCAGGAACAGCAGGTTCAACGATGGCTGGAGATTCACTTGAAGGTACAGATTCAGTAGTAGTTGATGCCTCGTTGGGAATCGCAGATCTATTGGCTACTAACGGCTCAGCAGGGACAGCAGGTTCAACGACGGCTGGAGATTCACTTGGAGGCACAGATTCAGTAGTAGTTGACGGCTCATTAGAAGCCACAGATTCTTCGACTGGTGGAGGCTCAGCAGTGACTGCAGGTTCAACGATTGCTGGAGATTCACTTGGAGGTGCGGATTCAGTAATAGTTGACGGTTCATTAGAAACCACAGATTCTTCGACTGCTGGAGGCTCAGCAGTGACTGCAGGTTCAACGATTACTGGAGATTCACTTGGAGGTACGGATTCAGTGGTAGTTGACGGCTCATTAGAAACCACAGATTCTTCGACTGGTGGAGGCTCAGCAGTAACTGCAGGTTCAACGATTGCTGGGGATTCACTTGCAGGTACGGATTCAGCGGTAGTTGACGGCTCGTTGGGAGCCGCAGATTCATTGGCTGGTGACGGCTGAGCAGGGACAGCAGGTTCAACGATTGCTGGAGATTCACTTGGAAGTACGGATTCAGTGGTAGTTGACGGCTCGTCGGGAACCGCAGATTCATTGGCTGGTGACGGCTGAGCAGGGACAGCAGGTTCAACGATTGCTGGAGATTCACTTGCAGGTACGGATTCAGTTATAATTGACGAGTCGTTGGGAACCGCAGATTCATTGGCTGGTGAAGACTCAGCAGGGACTGCAGGTTCAACGATTGCTGGAGATTCACTTGGAGGTACTGATTTAGTAGTAGTTGACGGCTCGTTGGGAACCACAGAATCGGTGACTGGTGAAGACTCAGCAGAGACTGCAGCTTCAACGATTGCTGGAGATTCACTTGGAGGTACGGATTCAGTAGTAGTTGACGGCTCGTTGGAAACCACCGATTCGTCGGTTGGTACAGGCTCAGCAGTGACTGCTTCAGCAACGGGTTCAACGATTACTGATGGCTTGATAGCTGCTGTAGTCTCAGCAATTGTTGAAGGTTCAGCGGTGGTTGACGCCGCAGTGGGGACTGGAGGTGTAACAGTTGTTATAGTTCGCGTCGAAGACTGGGGCACAGGAATCTTTTTTATGCATTGTACTGCAACACTTTTGATATTCCCCACGTCTCCCTTCAATGTATTGAGTAACGACTTGGTACATTCCATAGTCGCGTTTCTAGCACTCTCAAATTTCTGATCTTCCTGCATTTTCTCCGTGTTTGTTTGTGATTTCCATGTCTTCACAGAAACAGAGAGCCCTGATAGTCTTAGGAATAAACATACGCTCGGTGTCGGTTTACTTTCACATTCGCTATTCACATCTTCAAACCGCTCTAGAAGGTTCTCTCCTTCCTAAAGATCAAAAATATTACACGATTAGTTTCCTTCGTCTCGGGACTCCCTTTAAGTCTCACAAAAATTACTCACTGCTATTAGCTTGTCAATGTTTTCATACATATCATTCCAGTTGGGAAGATGTTTCTGGTTGCACCGATCAATCTCCATGGCATTTTGGATCAAACCTTTTTTAGTCGCTGAGTTAAATATTTTCCTGCACGTCTTTATATTCTTTCCTTCCTTTATGGCAAGCGCAGAAGTCCTCTGAAAATTTGAAATTAAACCCGATAATCCACCGGTCCATCGGTTTTTTTCAAGTGAAACACTTTAATTTTGATAAATCTACCTTAAACTCTTCAGAAATAGTTTCAACGATTTTCTGAGAATTTTTTCGTGCCGTTTTTGTTCTCCTAAGAAAATCTTGTTCAGTAGTGTTCAGCCGATGCCGAAGACTTATCAGATTTTTCTGGTTAGTCGCGATACTGCGATCTACGTTTATTGCGCCAGTCTAAAATTTTCATTCGTGATTACAGTTAATTGAGATTAAGATTTGAGAGAAATTCACAAAGCCTGAGAATCATGGAAATCTGACACTTACTTGGCTGATGATAATAGCTGCAAACGCAGCGACAAGTGCGTAGAATCTCATCCTGCTAGTGACAATAACGTTCTCAATGATTTTCGGGTATTTTTATACAGATGTTCATTGAATTTTCTCTCTCACTCCGCGCCCTAAACTCTGATAGCAATTATGATGTGTACAGGGTATTACTTGCGGCAGAACTTTCAAAGTTTTCGAGCAATAGATTAATTGAGTCAATAATGTGGAGTGATGGATTTTTAATCCAAAAAATGAACATGTGTTGTCAATCTTGTACAATTTTATAGAGCCCTCGGAATTAAAAGTCAAAAAGAGATTACCAGAAAATTCCATCGGTCTAATCGTCTCCGGACGATCGACTCAATTAACAACCCGAACAATTAAATGTGAGGAAAATTATAATTAAATTATAGTTTAATTATTGTTACAATTTAACAGAACGCCAGTGGAAAATTGTAAAAGCTAGTAATTGTGAGATTAAATTTTTTACGATTTATGAAGGGCAATAATTCAATGATTATTCAACCGTAATTAGTCGGTGGTGCACGTGTCATTGGCGTAAGTATGCGTGGAATTACCCTGAGACGATTTAGGGATGGGAATTATTTTGTAGTGGAATCAAATAATAAAAGGATTCATAAAGACCTCTTTATCACTATTTGTTTTTGGATTCTTGGTGATAACTACGGGTTTTCAAATACTTGGTTTAATCGACTCGTCTTACTTATCTGATCAACCCACCAGAACATTCTCCGCTAATTCATTGATTATCTAATCACTTGATTAATCAACTAATCCTGTGCGCGTGATTTTTCATTGAATTGTCTATTAAAAATTGATATTTTGTGTAAATATGTGAGGATTCACCCATAAATAATAATTTTCAATAATAAATTGCCAAAAATAATCAATGGCCTCTCCATTTTCTTATTTTCTCAATTTTTTTATTGATATCTTTTTAAAACACTCGGGAATCATTGATTCATGATTTTCAATCGATAAATTCTCGATGTCATCAGTCTTTCATTGTGACACTCAGTCATTCGAGAATTAAATTAAATAATGCAGTTATTCGGAATCATTAACAAAGTCTTGAAGAGTTTTATTTGCGTGGGCTGTTGGTGAATGTTCGTCGGAGGAAATTGAAAACTTCAATTGAAATGATTACAGTCCGCTCATTCGCAAACAAAAAGACGGTAATAATTGAGGAAAATCTCAGAAACTGCTGCAATCATATCGAAAGCTTGCACCGAAGTGCAAACTGTAGAATGCCAACGAGTAAACTTGCGAGTAAACCAACTCCTCCATTATTAAATTGTTTCAACACGAAAGAGGCAGTTTAATTCGATGTTCAATTCAATCCTGAAATACAGAACCCCCAAAAAAAACGACAATAAAATATTAATGCACATAATTTAAAATTTATTAATCATCCTGTTCATCTCTCCATTACAATTTATCAACAATTTTTTATCTGAGATTTAATTTTTTAAACTGAATATTCATCCAGCCGAAGATGCAATAAGTAATTGAGACTAGATTTAATCGCACAATTGCGGTTTGTCTTTTATTATCAATAATGAAATTACAATATAATTTTACAGTTTGTTTTACGATGACAATGCCATTATTATTATTAAATTAAAAATTCAAATTGTCAAAATGGGAGGTCCAATGATTCGAGACACTCGCTTGCAGCGCCGTTAGCATTGCTCAAATTAGACTCAAATTTCTTGAAGAAAGGCTCGATGCATTTTGCAATGCTCTTTTTAGCCAGAGTCGTTGCATTCACTGGGAGTTTCTTCTCCTTTCTCACTTGGAATTTCCAGGGCAACAGGGAAGGAGTTTGAAGTATAAATTTCGCCGACGAATAGAGGTTCAATATACCCTCATCATCGTGTTCCTCTTTGAGATTTTCATAATTGGTTTTAAAGTTTTCCCCTTCCTGAAAGGCGAATAATAACATTTAATTCATCGTCTTGATGATTTATTCACATTTTATTTATATTTCAAGATAAATTATTGGGTAATTAATAAGGAATTGTCCACTTACTGTAATCAAATCATTTATTTTTTGGCTCTTCTCTTCAAAGGCTGTAAGATATTGCTCGAAGCATTCTGTTATTTCCTTGTTGTAATCTTTAACAGCTTGGGTATGAGCTGAATTCAGGTCCATTGAGCATTCACCAATATTTTTTCCCTCCGCCTGAGCACTCTCGATGGCCTCCTGAAAGTTGCAAATAAAGATTCAATAATTATTACCTCAATAAACAGCTCTTCGAATTATTAGAACTTGAAAGAATTCCCCAGATGTCAAACGTCAAATTTTTAATCACTAATTTAATGTACCGTCATTTGGTTTATACTAGCAGTAGCTAGCTTATCTGCCTCTGCTTTTTTCGACTCGATTTCATCCTGAAGACTGCGTTTAATCTTCTGCAGCTGACCTGCAACTCTCACCAGAGATTCTTGAATGCCAGCTAATCTCCAATCAATGAATATCGCATCAGTCTGTAATTCGAATAGTTCATTGCAGTTAATTATCTATTAAAATTATTAACTGGATTTTTAATGATTAAAATGATTAAATTAAAAAGACTTACTTGACTGATGAAGACAGCTGCGAAAGCAACGACAAGTGCCAGGAATTTCATTTTTCTGGTGATAATGAATCACTTGATGACTTTCGCCCATTTTTATACGAATATTTCTCCACCTCTTTTCGTAATTCTCGTACGGATTAGTTTTGGACAACCAGAAAGTGTCATGGCAATAAATTCATTGAGTCAATAGGACATGTGGTGGGGAAAATAATAAAAAAATCACGGCCTCGAATAGTTAGTGCGTCTCCGAGTTGCTGGAGATTCTATATCATCGTACAAATAGGATATTATGGCATTAATTGCTGTCATGGGTTCATCGTTCTCACCCGAATATTGACTCGCTTCTCTAATTACACTCATATTAACTATATTAATTAAAGAATACATGCAAAAAATTGTATTAAGCAATTTAATCATGAATAAAGTTAATTGAAACTCAAAACGCTTTTTTAATTGTTAATTGAACGTTTTTAATCCAATATATTTTTAATTATCAATTTTTTTAGGTATACATTTATATATGTATTATGATTGTTTTTAAAAAATCATTTCCATGGTTTTTTCTTGGATTTTTTATTACCATTTTGCTTGGAGGGGATTATGACACATTTTTTTCGCTCTCACGGCCATGAGATGTGATTTTTAAAATGATGACATTTTATTGTTGATTTGAGTAACGGAAATATTGAAAATTGCTTTTATATCACCGATATTTACCATGAGCTTTTCAGTGATAACTTTATCTAATTTTCCGTGGAATTAAAGCCATCGAGTTAATGGAGTCAAACAATTGAATTTATGGATTAATTGGCTATGAATAAAAATCTCTAATTATTGCAAGAAAATTCAAAGTTTAAAATTTTTTTTCAAAAATTCAAAATTCAAAATTTTGGCGCGATTTGAATTTTTAGGAGTGCTAAGTTCTTTAATTATACGATCGCAATTAAAAACTCATGCGTCAGCGAAAAATTTCTAGATAAGAAAATCATATCGTAATGAATGATTCCTCCTTGAAATCAGATTATCTCACGGAAATTATCAAAAACGGAGTGTTAGATTGTGATAAGTCTCAGTTGAATGAGTACTCACTCACTTGAATAAACTATTCGTTAATTATTTAACGGGATTCATGTTCAAATCAGGAGAAAATCCCCGAAAAATCCTAGATTCGTTTATCCGATGTTTCCTCAAGTGAACTAGATTATATTATCTTCCTAGATTTTTTAAAAATTTTTCTTTGATTTTTGGTAAACGTTTGAAATTGAGGCGTGTCCCAGATTCATGGCTAGGCGGGGAAAATTTTGTCTTCGAAGGATGAAGGTAGGAGATTGATGTGAGATATAGAATCGTAGGAAATACATCCTTCATTTTCAATAGGCGCAGGTCCCTGGAGGTGTTATCCATTTCTCCTGATTGTCGGGTTGATGGATAATTCGGGAAAGACGTTGAAAGCCCCGTCACCTCAAATGCAGGCAATTCCAGAGGAACTTCGGTGATTAATTTCCACCTCAACACCAGGCAGTCGTCGAAAATTTGACGTGCACCCGCAAAAAGCCCATTTATTTATCAATTATAGTCCTCTCCTCACCTCAAGCTCCACGTGTTACAAATATACATTAAAGAATAATGGAGGGGATACAATCAATGAAAAAAATAAACGGTGGATTTAATTAATTTTAATTAATTTAACGGTGGAAGTAATCGAAAAAAAAAACTTATAACCATAAATAATTGTGATTAAACAATATTTTTTGTCTCTCACTCTTCTTTATATATTTATAATTATATATCCAATTTTATTATGTATATATATTATATATATTATTGTCCCGAGTAAAAAAAAATTGTAATCGGAATATTGTTTGTAAATTATAAAAAAAAATCCTGAAAAGTTTTCCAGAAATTTTTTGAAAATTCGAAAAAAAATATATATTTTCATAATTTTTGGATGAGTGCGGTAATTAAAAAATCTAGACCAATGGTATATCGATTTTCGATGCTGGAGGTTATGTTTGCCTCTCGTATTCCTCAAATGACCTCATGTTGGCCTCTGGCTCTTCAGAAATCCACCGGCAATTGAATAACCGAGATTGTATTGACCGCCGAGGGGAGTTACAATAATAATAATAAAAAATGGAGCGCAATCGGACAAAGGGATAAAAACCGAGGGAGAAAAATTTTTCGTTCTACTTTTTCGGTGGCGTATGATGAAATATGTTTCAATGGAGTTTGTGATCCTCTTGGCCTTTTCCCAGTCCCAGGAGTGTGAGAGGTCCAGAAGTTACAGCTGGACAGATCTTTCGACTTTATTCAGTTAAAACTTTTCATTTTTTCAAAATAAAACTCTGTGGAATTATTCCAAATTTAAGTGCCAAGTTATAGATAAATATTTGAAGAGAAAATGATAAAATTGAGAGTGAAATATCGCTTTTCCGAAATTTCTGTCGTTAAGATTTTGTTCGACGCATCAATTTCGTTTGTCGAGAGCTACCCCCAGTGATTTAATTTTCCAGAACAAAAAACTCCATTATCAGACACCGAGTGGTATGGAGGAATGTTTTTTCGTTCTTCTATTCCATTGATGTTCTCAACTTTGATAAAAATAACAAGGCCACAGAGAGTGCTCTTATGGAACAATGACCAAACCTCCGGAGAAAGAAAAAGAAAAGGGAGTTGAATTCATGAAAGCCCCCCAAAGATAGAGACAATTTATGCCCGATCGTTTTCATTCACTTGTGTTTTTCTTTCATTCTCTGAAACGACAGGAGAAAATTTATCATCAATCAGATCAACACCGAATATACATCTTCAACAAGTCCAATTCTTGTATTCATTATTCGTAAAACATGAGTTCTTATTAAATATCTCGTATTAGAAAAAAAATACAGATATTTTCATAGAGACCTTTTTTGTCGCTCTCATCTTTCTCTTCAAAAAATATCTTTTCATAAAATTCGATATCTCTCGTCAACTGCGAGATATTCACCAAACACTGTCACTGAAAAATGTGAACTATTCGAATTTACCGCCGATTTGGTGATTAAATGATCAGTTTATTGTAATTGAGGATCCGATTTCGATGGATCGATTGGGATTGATCAACTTCGTGATTGAAATTTGAGTGATGAATTTGAAATGGAGAATTAGGTGAATCCCTGGAGCGAAGAGACTCGGTAAACTCTAATCAACCGTAATCTCCCGACTGTTGTAACAATTCATCGATAATGACGATGTTGATCGATTAATTAGCGTTTATTGTCGTTCGTGTGGTTCAGAGGCGTGTCCCTGAACTTTCGCTGTGACGGAATATCTCGTGTGACACGATCGATCGGTTACGCCTGTTCGAGATGCGTCCCTTGAATTTCACCAGACGATGCATGAATTTCCACTATAAAATGTAACTAAAAACCGATACAGAGAGGAAAAAGCATTATTCGGTGTCATCACCAGCTCAATTTCTTTAGGCAACACCCAATCGATTCCGAACCAATCCCGAATCAATCCCGAACCAATCCCGAATCAATTCCGAACCAATCCCGAACCGATCAATATCAAAAATTCAAATCCCTCAAATCAGTCCGTCACTCAATTCTCATTTCCAGTATCTCTCAGTGATAATGCAAGTTCAAACTCATTACTTATTTACTGGAATCATTGAGTTAATGGAGAGTAATAAATAATTGATGGAAGTTTGGGCCAAATAAGGGCTGATGTAATGAGAGCCGATGTTTCGAGGTCTCTGAATGAAGCCATAAATTTCCGTGTTATCGCGATCGAGGGTGGACTAGGAGTTTAAAACATCATGGATTATTGAAGTGACTGAATTAATTCCCCAAAAATTAATAACAATCTTCATTGATTTTAATTACAATCTTCGATTGTAAATTTTGTCTCCAAAATTCATGACGAAAAACGATTGATAAATCCTTTCAGGTTCTCCATAACAATAATAAATTTATCACTTTATTATTGATAAAACAAATTGTTGATATGTGTTGATAATTATGCAACAGTAACATCGACAATAAATGTATGAGAACAAAGGATTAAAGTTCAAAAAAAAATAATAATCACCAAAAGAGCATCAGCTGCAGTTTTAATTATTCACACTGGTTAATTAAAAAAACGAGAACCTCTCTATTATTTATTCAATACTCCGAAAGATTATTGGCATACCTGATGAAACAAAAAGTCACTCGAAAGTGTCACACAGACTCATAATTACGGAAGCATTGCACCACCTGTAAATGACCCCCTAATTATTCCCGGGCGTGACAAAATGATGAAAAAAAAAGTGTAAAAAAGGTCATTTGAAAAGAAAAATTTGAGGTATGATCTCAAAAGAGTATATTCGCGCATCCAAGAGAGTTTCACCGACAATCCACACAGGTATTGTCCCGGGAAAATGGGCGCAGGCGCGGGATAAAGGGTGGAAAAGCGGGCAGCTCCAACGCCCGGGACGTGAATTTCCATCGGAGTCTGGGAGTTTGTGAGAAAGGACACGGAATCGAGACAGAGTTGGTCTCCCCTGATCATCATAAAGATAATCCACCGATACCTCAACAATTCGTTTGACAATCGATTCGTGAATTTGTGTGGAAAATAAAAAAATTGTTCTGGCCACGAGGAGACACGCCTGGACCCGCAGCTTCGAGTTATCGACCAGAACCCGATGAAAGCTGCGTCGAGAGACACCGAACCCGAGGAAAACACTTGACTCGATAAAATATCAAGAGAAAAAAAAAAAAAGAACCGACAATTAGCGAGTGATACAGTGGAGTTTATTCCAGGGGTGAAATTCAATCGGAACATTTGAAAACACTTGTGCCTCGGCTCTGAGACTCGAGGGGTTGCTTTCATGGGCGGGAAATTCAAACTGCGCTGAGTGATAATCAGTGATTTGAGTCGTCTGATTTAACCTACATTTTTTCTGAGTTGAGTGATTCGGTGCGATGGTTGAGGCAATGATGCAGAAGATCAGACTGAAGTTTTGAATAATTCGGGAGGACTTGCTCCCACACGGGAATTATTCCGGACTTGAATATTTTTTTATTGAGTTGTTTTTTTTTTTTCTTACAGCACTTTGGGGGTGGGAGAGGGATTTTTAGTGTGAGTGGTGCTTTTTTATCTTTGCGAAGGATTTGCGAGGACTTTAATCATGAGTGAGGCTAAGTCACCGAAAAATTGTCCGTCACCGGGTAATCTTGAAGCTGGTACGTTTTTTTTTTCATCTAGATTAATTTTTTGGGGGAGGGGGCAAGGGGTAGCTTGAGGTAGCTTGGTAGCTTCTCACTTCCGGTCCACACCCCCTTATCAGAGGATATCAAGAGGCGGGGATTTGTGGTACTAGGTCATACCGGTGTTGTCGAATTTACATTTGAATGGATGTCTTGATCACCCGATGAAGCTCAAAGTCTTTGTCCTGACTCTTGTCTCGAGCCCGGACTTTTGGGACTTGAATTGAGATTTTCAGAAGTCTCGAGGCAAGTCTTGCAGCTTGGGACTCTCAGGACTCAACTTGAAATAAAAATTTTAAAACGATATAAATGAAGTTTTTATATATCTCAATTTGAGTCTCAAGTCTTGAAACATGCAGGACTTTAAATCAGATTTAAATCAAGTCTTTGAAGACCAAACGACTTGAGTTTTATTTAAATTCCAGTTCAAATGATCAACAGAAATAAATTTTTAAAGGGATTAAAATGAAATTATCACCTCGAGATAATTTTCACTGAATTTCACATCCTCAAAATATTTAGTCCTGTATGATCTTATTATTTTCACTTAACGACATAATCTCTTTCTATTTTTGGTCCCTCCTATTTTTCTTCTATATTTGAATACCTCGTTCATCGACCGGAAGGCTATTAACGATCTCATTTTCCCAGCCAGTCCATTCCAATCCGTAATTGAAATTCCACGAGACAAATTACTTCAATTATCATCATTAAAATCACTCTTCACTTTCTGTTGAAATAATCAAATTAATTTCACGCGAGCACCTCGATTTGAGTAACAAATTCCAGATAAATAATTATCTCAATAATTACATATATTTATCTTATTTTTTTATTTTTATTATTTATTTATATTATTATTTTATATTTATGAAATATAATTGTCTTAATTTCATTGAGACAAATAAATTTTTATTCTGATCTGTAGCTCTCGGTGAAAAATTCGAGTAATGACGATAAAAAATTGTTTTTTAATCCAGTGAAAATGCAAAATATTTTGCCAAAAGCTGCGCAAAAGGTACATCGACAATCGACTTTTTCCCAAGGGAGTAAAATTGATACCATCCATAAAACGCCAGTGCGCCATTACGAGCATTTATCCCTCTGGGATGTAGTGTCTCTCAGCATTTTTTTTTCATCCCCTCTGCCGTGTCATTTGTACCAAGTACTCTTACATAATTCATTAACTTGAGCAATAGCTCTCTCAGCATTTTTTATCTCAAACCGCTATTTCCAATAGAATGACACACTTTCCATCCTATTAATGATATTGGCACACCGAATAGAGTAATTTCACTTCCATTCTACAATAAATATCTAATAAATGGGCTAAATTAAAAATCAACTCCTCTTTATCAACAGAAAACTCTAAATCCTCAATAATTTCCAATCAAGAAATTGCGCAATCATGTAATTTGAAATTCTCCCCGAAAATTTTCAACGAGCAGTTGTATTTATATTCCCAACGTATCGCTGGATGAATACAACAATAAAAAAAATAAACAAAACGACGAAAAAAAAATTGCAAGTAAAAGAGCGAGAGGAGTCGCAATATGGGGCTGACAATATTGCCAAGAGCCAAAGGATAAAAAAAAAAATGTAAGCGCTGCAATTCCACGAGAGGTGCATGGATAGTTTACACAGGAGACTGCGGGCTGTTCTCTCTCTCTCAATTTTTTTTTTTCGCTCATCCCCTTCATTTTTCCATGCACTCGGTACTTTCCACTTGGGAGTACACGTCGGATAGGAATACAGACTTACGTGTAAGTCGGTTAACTCGCGTCGATAGTACACATTACGAAAGGGCTATTTTATCTTTTTAACTTTCAAGCTTCAAGCGTCGATAGAGGGATTTTTGTATCGTATGGCTGCCCCGAACGACGTCTCTCTCTTTTTCCTCACTTTTATCTTATTTTTTTTATTCTCTGCTCTCGTGAACCCCTCGACAGTTACGTTTAACGTAACGACGGTTGACCCCTACAATTAAGGTGAAGTTTCCACACAGACTCGAGTGCCATGAGGATTACACCAGATTCTCAACAATTTATCATGGTTGATATTTTTTTTTATCGGTGAAAATTTCTCCCTTTTCGATTCTCATGAGAAGTTACAAAATTGCTATTTTTTCTATTTACCAATTTCCGTTGGGAATGTCATAAAACGTGAAGAAGTAATGAATAAAAAATTATTTACTCGATAATTATTAATTAGTACTTTAATTAGTCAAATTTTGGGACAAAAATCAGGTCGACCCGTTGAGTGGCTCCAGAGATAGAGCGATTTCTCAAAAATCGAGGGAATTTTCTACTCAGTACCTAGAACTGAACTGAAACATATTATTTATTAATTACACGTCGTCATAATATGCACAAGATTTTTTTTAATGGGGATAGAGTAATTACAATTGAAATAAAATTCTTTAGATTTCTGATTATCGGAATTCGCGCGGCAGCTGGCAATTTCGTAAAAATGCGATTGCAAGTCTCAGCCGGGGCTCAACTCCGTTAATGATTATCGTCTCAGAGTCCATGAAGAGTTTTACAACACCTTAAATTCGTCGGGGATTGAGTGAAGAGTTCTTCGGGATTTTCTCAGTGTCTCCAGCGATTGCCGCGCCAGCAGCCACGCCCTTTGTCATATAACTCATCTCGAATGATTATCGGTAATGACGTCTGATGAGTTACAGAAATTGACAGAAACCGGTTACACCCAGTCGTAATTTTTTGACAGACATGGGACAAGAGGATAATCCATTATTTATTGAAGCCCTATCTCGTTTCCCCTCCAAAGAATTCTCCTCTAGATTCCCTATCAAAATTTCAGCTTCGAAAAATAAAAATAGTGTGAACAGATCACACCTAGTCACCACAATTTTCTATTATTTCAATCCACTCCTTTTTTTTTTTATTAAAAAATAAATTATTTCAATCCACTCTTTTTTTTTTGTTAAAAGATAAATTATTATAATCCATTCTTTTTTTTTTGTTAAAAGATAAATTATTTCAATCCACTCTTTTTTTGTTGTTAAAAGATAAATTATTATAATCCATTCTTTTTTTTTTGTTAAAAGATAAATTATTTCAATCCATTCTTTTTTTTGTTAAAAGATAAATTATTTCAATCCACTCTATTTTTTTTTTTGTTAAAATATAAATTATTTCAATCCACTCTTTTTTTGTTGTTAAAAGATAAATATAATTATTCGTAATAATCCGCTTAACCAGAAGTTTCCACCTGGACAAATCCGTGAAAGTTGATTTAGCGTCTGACCAAACATGTAATTCACCTACTTCAGTGACTGCAGTACGGTCTGACTAATCTCGGGATGTTTCTCCTGATAGAGGACGACCATGTCTGACTGCAGCCGACAGATATTTCCTAATCTACTGCTGCATAAATAGGAGAGGCACGACATGTCACTATTACCCCATCAACTTCCGGAATCACCCGAACATTATAAAATTCCTACTAATGCAATAATAGTTTAGTCATGAATCGCAGTGGGATAATTGCTCTTGGACTATTGGACTAGAAAATGAACTCAATTTGTCGACTATTAAAATACTGATCATCAGATTTTCTTTATCATCTCCGGGGTAATTTACCGTTTCATGACTCCGTACGGTAATGCCGGAGAATAATAGGAAAAAATAGGCATTAGTCTCTGCAGTTTAGTCCAGCTTCTTGAAATATGAAAAATTCTTCAGCCATTAAACTCATTTATCTCGTCGGTTTTCGGTGGGGTCGTTATTCCAGGCCCGACTATATCGATATCACGTTTTATTTTCTAGATTGGTTTTCTCGGAAAATAAATGATGATGTAAATGGAGATGAGGACAGATCACTTCCGTCTTTTTCAGCGGTCGTTAGTTTCTCATCGTCAACGAAATTATCTTTGTCGATAACTGGGAATTAGGGATCGTCCATCTTGAGACAAATCACCCCTCATTTCAATCAATTGCCTAGAATTTTATCGGGGATGATGTAAGGGGAGCTTATAATGACGGTTAATTGCAGCCACTCGTAATTGTTGGTCATTAATTATTATTGATTCCACAATTCACCGATATTTTTTCATCTCCGTATTTAGGGGTTGGCGACAGATTCCAATGGAGGCTCGAGGGGCGAATTATTTATCATCAATTATCCATCGCTCTTTTTGAGAAGGGGGGAGGGGAATTTTTGGGGAAAAAAATGGGGTCATATGGGGGAGAAAAAAGCCGTACGGATGATTTATCTTAGAAAAAAAAAAAATTCTTGAATAATCTCTGAAGTTTAAACCCAGATGATCTCACAACAAATAAAATAATTATTTATTTATGCTCGTGGCATAGTTCCATAGAAATAGACATTTATTTATAGATCCCGAGATATTGACTTGAAAAAATATCAGCACCTAGACAACTATTTGACGCGAGTGAAAAACATTTTCATTTTATAAATTAAATCCAATCAATTTAATGGCGATTTAAAAAATCAATATGAGACATGTTTTTGTTATTTTTATTTCCTCTTCACTATTGAGGCAATAAAAAATAATAACGAATTTTATTTAACCGGAATTATTATCAAAAAAATATAAAATTTGAATGAAAGTAGAAATTCAAGTAAAACACAAAACGTAAAATTCAAAACGCGATAACTCGATTTAATTATCGAAAAATTATGACAATTTCACAAGTCGCATATTTTTTTGAAGATCATCCAATGATTTTTCAAATGATCACCCGATATATTCCCCCAACCCGGAAGATCGGAATTATCTGAAAACCGAAATAAACTGTAGTCACGCCCTCGACGTAATTTTTAATAAAAATCCATCCACATCCTGAGCCCCCGGATTTAAAAATAAATTCACCGTCCTGTTTCATTATGCAGAGACCAATCTCGTGTGTATCTAATCCCATGTGTCGCATTTAATATTCAAGAATTGCGCCATGAATTAGGTGATCAGCAGTGTGAATGTAAACACTGGTGAGCACTTTGAATTTATCAGTGCATAAACGAGAGGACAAATTTATATTAAATACACTGAAACAATCTCAAAAGCCGAGCAAGCAATTGCTTGTAATGTGAACATTCACCTAGTTACAATTACACTCGGTTAGATCAAACTCAGATACACAGAAATGCTTTTAATATACACCAACTCTAATTACTCGAGTGTACAGAGTAATTACCATCGATTGTCTCATGATATTTATTTCGCATAAACGAGGACTCATTCTCTCCTTCCTACAGAATATTTTATTTCATTTTTATTTTTATTTCATCACGACAATTATCATCCTGTCCGCAATAATAATAATTAACAATACTCAATAATTAATTATAATTCATAATATTATTAAGATTGTATTTAATTCTGTTTGATTGTGGGAGTTCAATTTAATATCAATTTATTTTTAATTAAATTCGAATTTAATTTCAATTTATTTCTAGAAATGAAAATGGATGAAACAAAATTTTGGGAATTAAATTGATGGTTTGTTTTTGGAAAATAGAACTGGATCGGGACAGATAAAATCGGATTGGTTGACTACCGATAATTGGGGGGAGTCAGCTGTTCAAAGACATGGATAATTGCTTCGATATATCGTCTAATTACTGGCTATTGTTGGGTATGACCTGACGTTTGTGATGTGTGAAGCTGGTGTAGCGCTATTTATGTGTAAACTGACTCTACATCAAGTTCTGCCCTCTATTCCGAAGGCTTCCATTGACGGGTTTCAATCCGATGATGTCTCCAATCACAGAGGAATTACATTTACTCTCCATGAATTTATTCCGATGCGTGGAAATTCATCTCGTATTTAAATAAAAAACTTATTTCAGTCTCCAACTCACTTGCCTTCAAAAAATATCTCCAATTAATTCCCAATAAAAATTATGATTACGCGGATTAATTACATCATTACAATATTGATTGAACAAATTATTGATAGATTGATAATTCGGGGAATTAATTATTATTCATTCGGGGGATGAATAAATCGCGGCTGTTTAGTCCATGATTATTTTATCGAGTGGTTTTATTAATAAATTTATTGTGTTTTTTTAATAATTATTGGGGAATGGTAAGTGGCAAGTCATGATAGTAATTATTATGATATTCATTATGATATTCATTATGATCTTGATTATGTCCTGTAAAAAAGTCACGAATCTTAATTGAATTGAATTCGCAATGATGCATCTACCAAATCGTGTCGTGAATTTTCTATTTATTTGTACTATTTCTCATTGGGGCTTAACAACATTGCAGGGCTTCCTTTCGCTGACTGGAATATAAACTGAAGAAAGTAGTTTCCGCTGTTTGACACTAGAGAAAACTGCAAACCGGGATTGAGATGTCACGAGAAACTTCTGAACTCTTGATTTTTTTTTACTCATTGTCGCCGCGAAAATAATCGCGATAGTTTTTATTATTTTATTTTCACCCTTTTCCCGAATTTCTTGACTGCAGAAGAACAATCGATTGCTCTGAGTCTCGATTGCTTTCTCCAATGAAATTTAATGGCGGCGATTTCGGGAATTTAAATCAATCCTGAAATCCACTTTCTCTTGATGGAATTATTGATGCTCGAAAAGCCGTGGGCTATCAATTCTACTTCGACCATAAATATTGAGCTTAACGAGATAATGATAACGATCCACTGAATCTTTGGAGTCACGGAATCACGTGGACCTGAAAGTTTTCGCGGTTAAAACACTTTTTTTTTCTAAGAATTCACTCTAAAAATCGATGATGACTGCTCACCCATTCCTTTAATTAATAATCAATCAATTACTAAAATAATAATAATAATAAATATCATAACCAATTTTTACAGTTACCGTTAATCAATTACTTCCATAAATTCAAAGATAAAAATGATTATCCCCGACTGATTAAAATTTTTTGCTCAATCCGCTCATTTCGCTCTTTCAAAAAAAAAAATAAATAATGTTTCCATGTTTCCGTATGACATAATATTTCTTCCCATCGAAAAAAATCGCCAAAAAAACGGAATGCCTCCTCCCTCGTTGATAATGCGAAGCAGATAAGACACTCCCTCGAGGTTGGGATTTGCCACGTGCTGACGAGCAATTTTGAAGCCCCTCTGTATCGTCACCCACGGAAGAGTGTTCGTGCTCCAATTCGTTCATGTATAAAGAGTAAAAAAAAAAAATGGAGAGGAAGCTTGCAAGAATCCAAAGCCGATCGAATCAATCGATCCACTCAAATGTATCGAGAGGTGGGAGAAAAGGGGTCAGAGTTTCAATTTCAGGGCTGGGGGTAATTGAAAGGTCGCATGTCATTCAGAATTACTCCACGCACTCTTGTTTATTTAATAATTCCCCGGTATTAAATTAAAATAATCTCAGGGTAGATTTCACGTGAAATATCTCCGAGAAATGATTCACAGGAAAACCGGATATTCCAGTCGGATATTTCTCATCCGAAAATCATATCTCAGTCTCTGAAAGCTGCACAACCGTAAGATTTGTTCTGTACACTCTGTCAACGTACATATTCCCATTCCCCACTGACTCCTTTGTCAGTTGAATCTTCTATCGAATCATCCGAGGGATAACCGAAATGTGGACCCCAAATAACGAATAAAAATAACAAAAATAACGAAAATAATCGAAAAATAGAGTAAAAAAATTCGTCTCATCGTATTTTACAATTTTTTTATGATTCTCACATCGATATTATCTCACTCCTCTCTCTATTATCTGTCTGAAATTCCATTCCCGTCGAGAGAAGCATCGAGTAGAATGGAAATATTATGTAAATCGTGATATATTCATTCAATTTAATTTGAAACTTCATTGAAACCTTGTCACTTACTTCACAAGGTACGTAACTGATGTATACAGACGTGGGGGAGAAAAGTAGTTTGAAATTTCCCGGAGAGTTGTGGAATATATATTCAGCTCTTCATGACTATCAAGTGCAGGAGAGTGATACAAGGAGATTGCATAAGTGCGTTATTATTTTTTTTTATTCTTACAGTTGCGGAGTTTTATTTTTCGCGAGGAAGAGAATGTTTTGACGTGCGAATTATTTCAAGAGGTCGCACATGCGGAATACTATAAGATATTTAACTAGGAATTTTTCTTTTTTTTTAATATCTTTTATAAATATTATTCTGATCGAGATTTGAAGCCAGAAACGGACTGAACTATTTTTCCCGCGCTTTTTTAATTTTTTTCGCTCATTTCGCTCATTTCGCTCGTTTTGCTCAATTCGCTCATTTCGCTCACTCTCGAAAAAAAAAATAATCACAACTATTTTTTGAAATAGCGGATATATTAAAATTGTTTAAACCACCAGAATAATATTTTCAACTCATGGATTTTCTTGAGTAAAAAAAATATTATAAAAATAATATATATATAAAAAAAAATATTATACTGAACAATAATTATGGATTCGACGAGTCTCAAGAGAGGGATTAGTTTCTCTGATGGATTGGAAATATTAAATGGAGGTTTATTTACCTGGTGAAATATATACGGAGTATCATCTTAAATGCACAGTATATTTAAAGAGCAGCTCTGATTTAAACGGTTTTTCTTCGGGATAGTGTATGGAATATAAAGTGTCTCTCATGTATCATTTCATGCGAATTTTATAACACAGCCCCCGGGGATGCAGTCATCACCGCGGTTTTATCATCTCCTATGCAACCAGAAGCGTCAAGTACTTGGAATTTTTCACAATCTGAGAGAATGAAAGGAAAAAAAAGAATTCCGGAAATTTATAAAAACTCTCATTTCCAATTCCAATTTTGACAATAATAATGATTTAAAAAAAGGGATACTAAATTTATCTTATAATTGAAATTAAAAAACAATTCCACCAATTTATTATCACCAAGAATAATTCTTTATTGTCAATTAATCCCGGAGGAGAATTTCGCTCACTGAATTTTCGAGATAAAACCGCGAAAATTTAATTACTCGATAATTGAATAATTCGACCGAATGAAACAATTAAAAGGTGATGCAGTTAACGATTCCGTCAGAACACTATTGTCGGCAGCAGAAAGAGTGGGATAATGAATATTTTCTTTCAGAAAATACGGCAAACGGCCGGCGACGGGCAAAATAAAAGTGGAAGGGTGATAAAAAAAAAGAGAGAGACAGAAACGGGTGAAAAGTAGGAAAAAACGGACATGCACACAGACTACTCATTGCTGTAAGGGAAATCACGTTGACCTCGTTCCCATGACGCTTTTGTTGAAACGTATTCCGAGCTCTTGTTCCATTCGCGTCGCAACGTTTTGTTGACGATGCATTCGATCTCGTACGTGTTCTCGCGTTATTTTAACGTGAAAATTTTCATTGAGAGATCGCAGGACTGAAGGAACAACTCGCAGACGACTCGCCAACCGATTTCCCTATTTATATCATTCGATTTTCCATGAATTGTGGATTTAAGTTATGGACTATTTAATTTACAGTCGAAAGTGTTATTATATTATTTATTATATTTATGGTGAGTGATTTTGGATTGACCAAATTATTTTTAAATATTTGTGGAATCGATTTGGAGAGTTTATTAATGAAGTTGACATTTTTTTTTTTCTTTTTTCAGGAGTTCGTTGTGCAGGCGGAGATGGAGATCCCATCGTCGACGGCAATTCGGAGAAGAAGTCGGGGTATGAGACGAATCTCTATCTGTACAGTGTAAGTAAAATTGGTCGAATTAATTCACAACACGCGTTGATATCAACATTCAAAAGTTTTCCCTCTCAATTTCTCGAATAGCCTGGAGGTGAACATTTGGCAGAATTCCACTCTCACGTTGAGTCAGAGATAAATTCTGGGATGATAAAAACGGTGGCTTTTCCTGGAGCAATTCGTACTATAATTCCTCCTCTATTTCTCGTCTACCTTTTTTTATTCATATCCATTTTGGCATTTTTCACAAATTCGGGAGGTAAAAATTTGAGAACAGGGTCGAGTGAGTACTCGAGAGTTCGATCAGCGATTTTTTTTTTCTTCCATTATTTTTTCATTTCTGCTCGAGATTCCCCGGTGTGGTGATGCATATTCAGTGGATATTCCATCCGCCTCGTTCGGCATTTCGAATTGAGGATAAAAAGTCAAGAATTAATGAATATTGTTAATCTTCTTTGTCCGATCGGTGATGGCTCAGTAATAAATCGCGATAGAAAAAATGTGAAAAGATTTGAAATAATTTTTTCACCGAATTTCGATGGATTCGCTTGATTCCTTGAAAAAAAAAATGAGAGCTATTCCACTCCAATTCAACAATCTAATTTTCCTAATGCCTTCATGAATATTCACGGTACAACGGTCTGATGATCTGATGTCTTGTGACCTGAATCCCCTGTCTCCATCACCGCAATTATCACCCCGAGAAAAATTCCCTTCTCCGGGAATTCCCAAGTTTCCGTATTATTCCCCCGATTTTCCCGACTTTTCTACATTCATTCGACCCAGTCACATCCCATTCGCATTGTAATACCCCAGAGATAAAAGACAACTGCAGCTTCACGTCTCATTCTTCCCCTTTCAACATCTACCCCAAGACCAAACTCCGTGCTAAATGTTTCTGCCAAGTTAAAAGGAAAAAAAAAAAAATTTCTCGTTCGATTAGAGTCTCTTGTGCCTCTCGAGACTTCACAGAACTTTTTCCCCAACTTTCATCGGTTGTAGAAAAAACTGAATAATTTATTCTGTTAATTCTGGTTCTAGCATTTTGTTGAAATAAATAGAACAATTTTCAAGTGGAAGAACTTTCAGGGATTCGCTGGGTGAATGACCTGTATCTAACAGTATAATGAAACTTTGGGGAGTGATAAGGTTGGGCTAGTGGAGAGTTTCTCAAACTTTAATAACGATCTGACCTGGGAGATCTAGTTAAATTTATGCTGACTTCGGTATCTCTGGTGCATCACACAGAATCGTTGATGAAAATATTTTTTTCTTGAGATACTGACGTCACAGTTAGTTTAACGAATTAATTCCGGGAAGATCGAAGTTTTTCGGTGGATGTCTAAAGTCGAGGAATTTTTTAACTCTCATCTCTGGAAAATCCATGGAAACGAACAAAGCAATTGAATTTTTTTAATGATAAACCCCTCACTCACTGACCCAGATTTCTTATCACCAACTCTTCAGAGCACATCTCCTCTCACTCCTATGATACGATTGAAACTCCATGGCACTTGATTCGCCTGGAAAATCGCAAGCCTTCGATCGCCTTGACTCGTAAGCTCCGATATAATCTCCAGAGATGTCGATTGATCGATCTTTCCATTCTAGACTCAAATCAAATAACAATTAATCTGTAAAAATAACTCCTTTGACTGCCATTGGATAATTAAAACACAGAAATACCAATTATCAATTGAACAATTGAGTCAAAGAGAAGTTTAATTATTCCTCTCAATCATTCCATAACTAATGCAATTCACCTGGGGCACAATAAAACGACAGAATCGACGTCAATTGAATAAGACAGAATGGAAATTCAATTATAACTCATCGTTAGTGGAAAAAAGGGGGAATCCCCGGGATTTTTTCGTCTGACTTTTTTTTTTCTCTCGACCTGGGTCATAACTTCTGGTCGAAAATCTCTAGAGGATGGAGGAGTGGAATGGGGCTTCGAACTCGTAGTACGACGTGCCCAGCATCTCGAATCTCAAACTAATAGGATTACCTATTCTACCCGGGGCTTGTGCCGTGCAAAAAGCGTAGGAAATTGTTCAACTTTCATCGTCCAATGAATTCCACTTTTTTTCATTACTCCATTTTTTTAGACTGATGAGAGTGAATTACAATTGATAATTCACCTATTATCAATCTTTAATTGCCAAATTAAAGAAAACTGTTTTCCAATTGTATTTACTATCTCTATATATTTTTTTTGCGACTCGACGCGCATTGGAATGGCTGGAATTGACTGATGGTGAATCGTGAATATATTACCGACACCAAGTGGAGGATTTTTTTTTGGTTTTGTAAATAGTGTTGGTTGAAGTAATTGGAGATATAAATGATTTTCTAAAAAATATTGATTTTAGGAGGAACCAGACGACCGACCGAGCGTCGCGACGATTCTTTCGAATTTGGCGGACTACAGCAACACGATTCCACCAGCAACCGATCCAGACAGCAAGACAGCACCACCAGCACCAGGAGGTGCTCGAATGGGAACTCTTGTCGGTGTCTTCTTACCTTGCATTCAAAACATCTTCGGTGTCATCCTGTTCATCCGTCTGACATGGGTTGTAGGGACTGCTGGCGCCATACAAGGATTTCTCATCGTCTTATGCTGCTGTTGTGTCGTGAGTCTAATTTCCATTCGACCCTCAGGACCTGATATTGAGTCAAGATGAAAGCACAATTTCTCATCAATTTTCCCCATCCGCTGTCTCTCCACATGCGGAAAATTCTATACAAATTTATGATGAGCAGAATCTGCCACGGGTATCCACTAACTCCATGCAATTTTTCTCATCACAAACTTTGAACGTAAAAAATTAAAACTTTTTCCTCATCATTTTTACATGAAAAGGTTGCAATTCACGCTTCAACCAGTAAATTCCCTGTTTAAGACGTTTTTCCCCTACAATTTGCAGAGACTCATGTAAAACCATAAATCTCCACTTTTCTCACCACAAAGTTGGAAGATTGATGTTAATGTATTATCAATCTAATTTTAAAATATGAAAAAAGTCATTCAATTTGCGCTGTCATTACAGAAGAAAACTCCAAGTAATCAGATTACGCCTGAATAATAACTTGAAACAATAATCAATGCGAATTTTATTGCTATTGTTTCCAAGTCAGCAGCAACTCCATCAAAATTGTCGTACCCAAAACTTCTTAAATCCCATTTCAACTTCTTTCCCAGACTATGCTAACAGCAATTAGCATGAGTGCAATTGCAACGAACGGAGTAGTGCCTGCGGGTGGATCTTACTTCATGATATCGAGAAGTCTTGGTCCTGAGTTTGGTGGTGCAGTTGGAATGTTATTCTACACAGGCACAACTCTGGCAGCTGCCATGTACATCATCGGTGCAGTTGAAATTGTTCTGGTAAGTTTCTCAATTCTCCCTCACATTGACACGATTTGATATTCCCGATAATTTCGTATATGCTTTCAACTTTTAAAGACATACATGGCACCAAACCTGAGCATCTTCGGCGACCCTAACTCAGATCCTACGGTAATGGAGAATAATTTTCGAGTTTATGGCACGGGTTTGCTCATGATTATGGGTACTGTTGTTTTCATCGGCGTTAAATTTGTCAACAAGTTTGCTGGTGTGGCCCTTGCGTGCGTCATATTCTCTATTATTTCCGTATACGTCGGGCTTTTCACGAATATCCATGGAAACGATGCACTCAAGTAAGTTATTTTGCTGATATGCTCTAGAATCCGGTTATACTCGCTCTCGTTATAGTCACACCTCTCCTCACTTCCCTTTTGCACATAACGAACAATAAATTTCTCCCGTCCACAAATTTGCTATGAAAGAATTTCACTTGCCCTACAGTCCCATGCAATCGACTATAACGAGAATACTGTACGGAGAAAAAAATCTGTTGAAAAGCTATCAAGAACACTAAAGCTCAAAAAAAATCGATCAATGCTTGAAATGATATTGAATCTTCCACGAAGTATTTGGACTAGACTGAAGAAAATCCTCACTGAGCCCTTCAGTTTTCAATCCTTATAATGAAAATCGAATCTTTCAACGATTTCTGATCACGTATTTGTTACGGTAGAATGTGTGTTCTGGGGAAACGCCTCCTGAGGAACGTTTCCGTTACTGAGTGCGGAAAGAACTACAGCACAACGCATGATCTATTCTGCAACAGTACATCAGGAACGTGCGATGATTACTACAGAACTCATGATTTCAAAATCGTGAAGGGAATCAAAGGACTCGCGAGTGGTGTTTTCCTAGGTATATCCTGATGGAGAGTCTGTAGAAAACGTGAAGAAGTCCGACGGTAGTAACTGTTTCAATATTTCAGAGAATCTGGCCGGAAGGTTCCAAACACTTGGACAATACATTGCTTACGGAGAGGATCCCGTGGACGTAGACAAAATAACAAAACCAATAGCTCCATTTATAACCAATGATCTGACAACAGCCTTTACCATTCTCATTGGAATATTCTTTCCATCCGTGACTGGTTCGTAAATTCGCCTGCATTTTTGAGAATTTTACTCGTAAAGATTTGAATTCCTTTTACCGATTTTGATCAACTGGTAATGATAATGTCCTCAGGTATCATGGCTGGCTCGAATCGTTCCGGCGATCTTGCGGATGCCCAGAAGTCCATTCCCATCGGAACGATCTGCGCGATCCTGACAACTTCGACGGTTTACCTCTCCTCAGTGTTACTTTTCGCTGGTACCGTGGACAATCTTCTGCTTCGCGACAAATTTGGTCAGAGCATTGGGGGCAAGCTGGTGGTTGCGAATATCGCTTGGCCAAATCAATGGGTCATTCTCATCGGCTCGTTCTTATCGACTCTCGGGGCGGGGCTGCAGTCGCTTACAGGTGCTCCTCGTCTTCTCCAGGCCATTGCCAAGGACAGTATCATTCCATTCCTCTCACCATTCGCTAAATCATCAAGTCGAGGAGAGCCCACTCGAGCTCTGATTCTCACAATTCTCATTTGTCAATGTGGTATCCTCCTCGGTAACGTTGACTACCTCGCGCCTCTTCTCTCAATGTTTTTCCTCATGTGCTACGGCTTCGTCAATCTCGCCTGTGCACTTCAGACCCTTCTGAAGACACCTAACTGGCGTCCGAGATTCAAGTACTACCACTGGAGTCTCTCCTTCATCGGCCTCTCCCTCTGTATCGCCATTATGTTCATGACCAGCTGGTACTATGCACTTCTTGCCATGGGCATGGCTGGTGTCATCTACAAATACATCGAGTATCGTGGAGCTGAGAAAGAATGGGGTGATGGTATCAGGGGTCTTGCCCTGTCAGCAGCGAGGTATTCACTGCTGAAGCTTGAGGAAGGCCCACCTCATACGAAGAACTGGAGACCACAGATTCTGATGCTCGTCAAACTGACCGATGGACTCGTACCGAAGTACAGGAAAATGTTCGCTTTTGCCAGTCAGCTGAAGGCCGGCAGAGGTCTCACGGTGTGCGTCAGCTGTATCCGGGGCGATTTCACCAAGAACTCCAGAGAAGCACTTGCGGCCAAACAGAGTCTCAGGAAAATTGCGGATGAGGAGAAGGTCAAGGGATTCGTTGATGTTCTCGTTGTCAGGGATGTGGTTGATGGACTCAGCTCTCTCATTCAGACCACTGGTTTGGGCGGCATGAAGCCGAATACTGTGATCCTGGGGTGGCCTTATGGCTGGAGACAGTCCGAGGACGATCACTGGAGAACATTCTTACAGACAGTGAGGAATGTTACAACTTCGAGGATGGCTGTGCTGGTGCCTAAGGGGATCAATTTCTTTCCGGATTCCACTGAGAAAGTCGTTGGGTTCATTGATGTCTGGTGGATTGTTCATGACGGAGGGCTCCTTATGCTGTTACCGTTCTTGCTGAGACAGCACAGAACCTGGAGCAAGTGCAAGATGAGGATCTTCACGGTGGCGCAGATGGAGGACAACTCGATTCAGATGAAAAAAGATCTTAAGAAGCTGCTCTACAATTTGAGGATTGAGGGAGAGATCGAAATCGTGGAAATGGTAATTGATTGACGCAATCTGATGGATCGCTCTGGGATTTATCGGGTCTGAATTATTTCAGATGAATTCTGATATTTCGGCATACACCTATGAAAGGACTCTGGTAATGGAGCAAAGGAACCAGATGCTGCGTGAATTGCGATTGAATCCGCAAGAATCCCTTGGACTGGTGAGAATCACTTTTCAATTTTATGTCTCACAAATTCTGGAATTGTCAATGGGGACTTCTCCATTTGTTCTGGAGGAATTATAAATATTCAATGATTGCAATTCAATGAGATCTCGTCTATTGATAATTCCTAAATGAATAAAGTATATGGTATTGAATACACAAATAGAAATAATAATGATAAACGTGAAGATAATAATGCAACATGGATACTGATGGGAAATGTGTCTCTTTGTTGCGTGCTCGTCACGGATAAGGTGCAGACATTGGACTTCGACAAGGTACTCAACGAGGAAATTTTACCCGTGGTTTGGCAGATAGCTCCATGTCTGGCTCACCTCCTTCCAATAATCCCATTTTCCCTCGATCCACATATACACAGATTCTAAATAATTTTATCCGTATTCCATCCTCAATTTTCATATCGTGTGCCGTACATTCGTGATTAATTGAATGATGCTAAAAAAAATCGTAAAACCATCGATGATTGGGTTTCACGGACACTGCTTGAAGAAATCCACTGTAAAAATATTCTACTGCTCACTGTCAAGAACATTCTTTCGATCGGGTTGTAAATGCATTTCATCGAAAAAAAATTAGAATCAATGAATACACTATATTGGCGTTAATTCGCTATTCGCAGCGGTAAGACCGGTCTCAAATAAAAGAACGTGTCGATATATAACAGAAACTCAGGATTTAATTTTAGGATTGACTCTTGAACAAGTGGATTTCTTTTATTTCTCAAACATATTCCCACGCTTAGTTGGCACGTTCATTTCGCCAGCTTGAATAGATTAATGTACTGGGCCGTCATAGAGCTTTAATATAGTCTAGAAATATCGTTCTAAAACAAGGCATGGAGGCAATCGCTGAAGTTTAATTGACAAAAGTTGGTTTTCAATCAGGTGCAAGCGGTCGTCGATCACCACCACAATGTGGACGTGAAGACAGCGACTAAAGTGAGGTTCCAGGAGCCAGGCTATCAGGCAAATGGTATCGATGAAGCTCAAGAGAAACTAGTGCAGGAAACGGCACTTGGGAAAGAATCTGAAAGTGGTGATAATAACGAAAACAAAGCGAAGGCTAATTCTGACGATAAGTCAGAGGAGGAGAAGCGCTTGTTGTCTGGATCACCTAAAGCGGATAATAAGGAGACAAGTGAGAAGTCTAAAGAGGCGAAAGAGAGTGCTAATGACAAAAACGAGAGTGAGAGCAGTTCAGCTCCACCGCAACCGATCAAACCGTAATAATCATTCGCTGTTTTTCACTGTTTCCAATGTTTTTCTTGAATTTTCAAATTAATCCGGATTTCAGGGATGAGGACGATGTACGGCGTATGCATACTGCGGTGAAACTCAACGAGGTTATTGTCAACAAGAGCCATGACGCTCAGCTGGTCATTATCAATCTTCCTGGACCGCCCAAGGAAACGAAAATTGAACGCGAATCCAGTTGTGAGTATTTTATTGTCGATATGCTGCATCAATGACTTCTCCCGTTTGTTCTTCCGTTGCTTACAAGCGCTTCTCTTTTCAGATATGGAATTCCTGGAGGTCCTCACCGAGGGTCTCGAAAAAGTCCTCATGGTGCATGGATGCGGTCGCGAAGTAATCACAATGTACTCGTGAAGTGAGCCGTCAAGCCCAAAATGTCGTATCGAAGAAATACGCCATAAAATGTCTAGTTTACTTTATTTCTATCTACGATGCAAATTTTCGCATCTAGCTGTGCAACTATCGTGCCATCGATGGGCAGTAACGTGAATTTTTATAAAATTTACGCACCCAGTACGCCTTCGTATTCTGGTTTATAACCTGTGCAATAAAAAATCCTCGAGGTCGTTATTAATAACTCAAAGGACTCAGAAGAGGAGTGAAAGATCTAAATCGTAAAGATGAAAAAGAGAAATTCGATTGAAGCTTGCTTACCTTCTGGCCTCGTGACGTCTGGATGAGCCTTGATTAAGCCAAAGTTACGTGCCAAGGATAAGTTTCCTTCGAGTGGATTTCGATACAATGTAACAAGTGTGGACGAAAAGTTTTAATCCAAAACCTTTCGTAAGACGTCACGAGATAATACATGAAAATGCTCCATTGATCGAGTTCTCAGGCTAAAACTTTTGCTAATTAGGTTCGAATTTCGACGTGTCGTTAGCATTCCCCCGATGCGCCGTCCGAAGAGCATTACATGAATAGTGAGTGGTCAAATAGATTAGACCTGTAAACGTGAGACAATGGCTAAGTTTTTGAGGAGTACCACGGGATCTGGGAGAAACAAGATTCTGTGGTGCTCGCCAAAAAATGAAATCGATCAAGCTTATTCGATCACTCGACCCCTCGTTATCCCACGTTAACCTATCATCTCTTTATAAAAACAATTAAACTCCCGTCGAGACGTAAATCAAAATTTTTGGTCAACGGATAGGATCGAAGCACCGTGGAAAAACACTGCCAGAACAATTTCCATCTGCTTCGATGTTTAACCTAATGACAAATCTTAGAGGCTCATTTTTCTACATGCATTGTCGTTAATGAATATTACAAAGTTAATAGGTGTGTGTAACAATTGTTTCACTTGCTTTTAGGTAGAGAGGACAATTAGAAAGTTTTAAGGGTGCGACGTATATTAGGTAGCGAAATTGTTAGTGAGCTAGAGGATTAAATCGTATTGAAAGGAATAATGAATTTTATGGTCAAGTGGCATGAATCATTTGTATCGCTCGTTACAATCGATTGTTTCTGTTTTTTTGTGGGTTAGGATTTGGGTTTTGATAGTTCGTTGTTGTTTTTTCACACTTGACCATCGGAATCGCACCGATATGATGATTATTTTTAACGACTGACTCTGGCGACTTTCTCAATGCGTATCGGAATGATTGAGAGAAAAACGTTGGACTTTCTGCTATAAATTTGGGATGTCCATCTATTATATCGAAATTCATTAAAAGATTCTGTATTTTTCTCGTGGTAATTCTTGAATTCAAATGTAAATGTCGATTTATCGGTTTAAAGTAATAATCACTTGTGGAAAGAGTTCAGCGAAAAATTTGACTTCCTTAAAAAAATTTGTATAGAATGCAATGAAATTTCTTGCAGAAAGCGCTCGGTTTTTCGATTGATAATCTTTCATGCGTTCAATCTAGTTACATCTACCGTAATTAACATTTTCACAAAAACTATCGACTTCTTAGATCTCACAGTTTTATGAATACTGTCCAAGGCCTACTGGGCGTATCGAAGATGAATTTCAAACTGATATTACGAAAGGTAGTGATAATTTAGAATGTATTATTAACAGATTTAGGAGGAGATTTGTCGTCAGTGGTGAAATGGGATTATCCTCGCGAAAGATAACTAAATGATCGATGAAAGATTAATGTAAGAATTAATTATCGAATTTTTTTATTTCAACGGATAAAATACCGATTATTTAAAAGAGATTGACAAATACATCTCTTTGTGTTGATAAGATGCCAGAGTGACGAATTTTAATGAAATAAGTGGTGAATTTAGCGACAGAATTGAGAGCTACCAATTCGTGATTACATTGTTTAACCTGTACCATAGCTCAGATCACGTTCCGGTTGCAATGAATAGAAACTGGAAATGGCGGATTGAAAGAAAATCACAAAGTGCCGGGAAATATTTGACCATGGAACAGGTTAATCGAGGAAATAGCCCCAAATCTCTTCGACAATGCCATCATTAGATAGGCACTAGTAGCAACAAGTCTTTTTGACAAGAGATAAACAAAAAAAATCAATTCTAAGAAATGATAAAATAAAGATTAAAATCTATAAACAAAGTTTCATTGACTCATTGAAGATTATAGGTAATCCCGTCTACTTAATCGGTGTCTGTGAAGAGAATTAATTAGTTAAAAATAAACGAGTAATTCAATAGATTATTAAGACTCTGAACAACATCCAAAGATTAAACTATAAATATTAGAGAATTGAATCATTGAAGAAAAATTATTGAGGAAAGAATAAGCACGTGTGTGATGTGTTAAAACCTGAATTAGGTGAAAAACTTCTAAAAGAAATATATGAAGATTAATTAATTAAATTCTATGTGGACTCACCCTGATCGATGTAAAGTGCACAGACTATTCAGCAATAGTAGCTAGGAACTTGAAAGTACGTTATTATGATACAAAAATGAAAAAAAAAAATCATAAACAGAAATTTTAATGATATATCATTATCGATTGACGAGTTTATTCACAAAGCGAAGGAGTGATGTTTTATTAGAAACGGTTGGCGTTGATTACAAAATGTGGTGCGTATTAATTAGTTAAAATCTGAGGATTCATCTTGTTTTTAATTGTGGCGCAACAAATCTATTCTAAAGCCAAAGATGAAAAAGCTTATCTCTCTACGATTCATTACTTTCCTCATCACATTAAAATACGTAATTATTGTTAATTATTTTTTAAGAGGCACTGTTAGACATTAGATCGTGAATAATTGAATTGCCGCCATTTTTATTAGTATAATTTACTGTGTATTTTAATTTTAATGAGTATCCAAGCCCGATAACTTAAAAATTCACAATAGATTCGTAAAATATATCTCGCAGTGAATTCATCTCCATTCGACGGATAAAGCTATGAATTAATCAAGTAATATAAAATTCTTGTTTCAATAATTGAAACAACTTGTATTCAATTTCACTGCTGCATCGCAAAACAAAAATGGAATAAAAATCCGAGATTGAAATAAAACATAAACAACAAAGTATTCAACGCAGAGCTGGTATAGATAACAAATCTCTATATATACATAAAAAAAATATATATATATAGAATTATGAATAATTAAATTCTATCGTCCAAAGTGTTGCGGTTTATATTTTATAATTTTACTACATTAATTACTTACCGATTATATATTTTATGAGTACTTACCTATTTAATAGGCATCGGCACTGCATAGTTTATACGTGAAATGTTGAAGAAAAATATTATATGAAAAAGAAAAACAGTCGTGAGAGAAACGTAATGTTTATTATGGAAATGTTGTTTCAACTGAGTTGCTAACACGTTGTATATACGAACAGTGAAGAAAACTAAATAGATAGTTTAAAAAAAAAGAATAAAAATACATGACAATTTTTTTTTCCATCACTCAAGAGTACTGCTTGCTTTTTTTTTTCAAAGCGCAAATTTTTTGGATTTTTTTCCGTTGAATTTCAATGCACAATTGCATCGAGACATGCAATATTGACATGACATTTTGTGTGTACTATGTTATTGGAGGTAATGGTGAGATTTATTAAATTTTCGAGTGAATAGATTTTAATATGGAGCGAGTTTGATAATCGAAAAAAATTTTGCCATTTTCTTTTTTTCTACTGAAAGTAGAAATGGAAAAGATGAAAAATTTTTTCACTCGAAAATATTTAAACGTTCCTCTATCATACTCAGTATCGTACTTCGCAACATGAATTTCGTAACGAACGAAATAACATTTGAATTTTTAAAGAATCACCTCTAGGCTGTGAGATGCGAGCTAAGCAGCGATAAACTTGCTCGAAACCTCAATCATATGTGTCAAATGATGAAAAATTCTTTACCTTTATCGTAATAATTATATATCCAAGAATAAATAAATAAATCCTTAATCACGACTCGCAGAATTCTTCGCAAAGACGTAAATAACAAAAACGATAACTCACGAGTTAAGAGAATTAATGAAATGATAAGTCATCAGATCCAGAGACTCCAGAGTTTCACGTACAGGTGTTTGTTAATCTGTGAAAAGATCAAATGAAAAAGAAACGGTTAAGGGGAAAATCTAGAGTTAAGTTTCAAAGGTAAATGAAGAAAACTATATAAATGAACTAAACGATGGATATATTTGTAGATAAACAGACTTTTAGTCATCTGGGGGTAGATTATTAACATAGAGAGTCAATACTGTGAGATACCTATAACCCGTAGACTCTAGATGAGAAGATCAATTAAATGAATGAATAAATACTTGTAATTAAATTATGAAGGAAGATTCTATGAAAGATAATACTGCGATTAAAAGCGATTGAAAAATAAACGATGTATCTACGACCATTTGTTGTCTTAACAATATTCATTGTTTTTTATTTACGTTGAGCTTGAGAAAATCACTGGCAGATTTCTTCTTACCATCTGATAGTAGAAAATTTTTCTCATAAATTCTCT